>NC_090075.1:865168-945168 GCF_038355195.1 Osmerus mordax
GGAGAGGAAAGGAGAGGAGGAGGGGAGAGGAGAGGGGGTGGGGGGAGGAGAGAGATTAGGAGGAGGGTGGAGGAGAGAGATTAGGAGGAGGCTGTAATCTGGATTGAATCATCTGAGCACGTTTGAGGAGCATGGTTGTTGTGCAGTGGTGAGTCAAGTAAACTTCTCATTCTCCCTCCCTCTCCCTCCCTCCTTCGATCTCCCTCCCTCCTCTCCCTCCTCCTCTCCCTCCTCTCTCAGACAGAAGGTGTGCAGGGCGAGTGAGCTGCGTGCGTGGCCGACCCTCCACCCCCGTCCCTCGCTCTCCGTCGCTCTCTTTATCCCGGCAGACAGCTGTGTCAAATGTTGTTTGCCGTTCGGCGTCTGAACCGCGGAGGGGCGGAAGGGTGAGGGGTGGAGGGGCGGAGGGGTGGAGGGATGGAGGGATGGAGGGGCGGAAGGGTGAGGGGTGGAGGGGCGGAGGGGTGGAGGGATGGAGGGGCGGAAGGGTGAGGGGTGGAGGGGCGGAGGGGTGGAGGGATGGAGGGGCGGAAGGGTGAGGGGTGGAGGGGCGGAGGGGTGGAGGGATGGAGGGGCGGAAGGGTGAGGGGTGGAGGGGCGGAGGGGTGGAGGGATGGAGGGGCGGAAGGGTGAGGGGTGGAGGGGCGGAGGGGTGGAGGGATGGAGGGGCAGAGGAGTCGAGGGATGGAGGAGTGGAGGGATGGAGGGGTGGAGGGATGGAGGGGTGGAGGGGCAGAGGGGCAGAGGAGTCGAGGGATGGAGGAGTGGAGGGATGGAGGGGCGGAAGGGTGAGGGGCGGAGGGTGGAGGGTCGAGGGGTGGAGGGGTGGAGGGATGGAGGGGCGGAGGGGTGGAGGGATGGAGGGGTGGAGGGGCAGAGGGGCAGAGGAGTCGAGGGATGGAGGAGTGGAGGGATGGAGGGGCGAGGGGCGGAAGGGTGAGGGGCGGAGGGTGGAGGGTCGAGGGGTGGAGGAGTGGAGGGGCGGAGGGATGGAGGGGAGCTGGGCGGTGTGCGTTGGGCGCTGGTGCACACAAAAAGGATAATGAAAAGAGCTGGGAGAGAAAGGCAAGGGGCCACAATTGACTTTAACGCACTCCGCTCAACCTTAGTTTACCAAAAGGCTGGATGACCTAAATTCCCTCCACCTCATCTGCCTAGATGTGTGTTTAGCCTTCTGGGCGAACACTTAGAGATGTGTACAAGGCTGAAGAAATGCTCCTGCTTGAATACATTTAAAAAGCAGAACAGAGACCTGCAACATCTACAGACAGATACAGCCCTCTAGTGGACTGCTCTGTCTCTCTCTCTCTCTCTCTCACTCTGCTCTCTCTCTTTCTCCTTCTGTCTTCTCTGTCTCTTTTTCCACTACATTCTCTCTCTGGTTCGCTCCCTCTCTCCCTCGCTCTCTCTCTCCAACTCCACAGCTAGAGGTTCATGCAGATGTTTCTAAACCATCTTTAGAAGTTATTAACCGCCACAAGTCCCCGCTGTGTAAATCACCCTGCCTCCACGGCAGTCTTGTGTTTCTGCCCCACACGGCTGCTGTTGTTTCTGAAACAGGACAGGGTGTTTCTGTCTGTCCTGGAGCTGCTGTTGTGTTTCTGAAACAGGACAGGGTGTTTCTGTCTGTCCTGGAGCTGCTGTTGTGTTTCTGAAACAGGACAGGGTGTTTCTGTCTGTCCTGGAGCTGCTGTTGTGTTTCTGAAACAGGACAGGGTGTTTCTGTCTGTCCTGGAGCTTCTGTTGTGTTTCTGAAACAGGACAGGGTGTTTCTGTCTGTCCTGGAGCTGCTGTTGTGTTTCTGAAACAGGACAGGGTGTTTCTGTCTGTCCTGGAGCTTCTGTTGACACACACAACATGGACTCGCGTTCACCAGAAACATCGCTGTATTGTAATTTGAACAATTGAGGAATAATTTGAGGGGACATGTTTCTCGGTCTGTCAAGGAGAGCAGAAGAGGAATGTTGTGTTTAATTGTTGGTTCTAATGATCAGGAAGATGTCTGATTCAGAAGCTGATGTCTGATTCAGAAGCTCTACTTAAGCTAAACAAGCACTAGGTATTCCCTCAGGCAAAGCACGGCACAACACGCCCCTGGAAACGCAGCCTTCGTTGAAGGTGTTGACCTCTCACACACCATGGAAACATGCTACATGCACACACTCACACACACACTCGCACAATTTCCCTTTCTAATTTTTCCTTTCTTTATAAATGTCTTTCCATTTCTGTTTCTCCCTCTCTATCTCTCTCATGTTCTTCTGCCTCTCTATCCCACTCTCTCTGTCTTTATCACTCTCTACTTTTCTATATCTGTCTTTCTCTACAATCTCTCTCTCTATCCCCCTGTCTCTCTCTCTATCCCCCTGTCTATCTCTCTAATTTTCTCTGTCTTGATCTCTCTCTAATTTTCTCCCTCTCTCTTTCCCTCCCCCTCTCTCTGTCTCTCTGTGTCTAGTCAGGATGAGAGGAGGAGAGAGGGAGAGGAGGAGAGAGGGAGAGGAGGAGAGAGGCGAACCTTGGGGGCTCAGAGCAGCAAGCTCATTAAGAGCTGTATTCTGCTTCCAGGATTGAGTAGGATTGCGATATGGACATTGTTTATACACAAACGTTGCTATGGGAATAATGTTTACTTGTATTAAAGTATTGCAGAAGCAGGAGAGTTCCTCTGCACGCTTCTCATGAAAGACGGTCTATCCAGGAGTGCTTTGAAGAAACGGCCCATTTACTCTTTCTTCTTCTCTTCTTCTTTTGTATAGTTTATTACTGCCGTGCCCCTCCAGTCATGCATCCTCTCCCCCCTCCTCCCAGCGACCCCAGCCGACCCTCCACGGGTCACACAGGACACACAGGCTGATGTCAGGACGGCTTGATGTTGCAGCGTCCATGAAACGCAGCCAGTTAAACCTCCCAGCTCGACAGTATATAGACTGTAAATGTTAGAGCGTGAGTGTGTGTGTGTTTTCTCTCTGCAGCCTAACCTCACGTTGTATGTGCGTGTTAGCTCGTGTGTGTGTGTTAGCTTTACCTCTGGTTGTGTGTGTGTGTGTGGGAGAGGGGGGGTGGAGGAGGGGCTGGGAGGCTGTAGGGGGGACAGGGGGGAGACAGCACAGTGTTGCCACACACCCTGAGCTCTGTTTGGAAACACTGTGGCGAACCGCCACCACCACCGCCAGCCTCTAGGAACATCTGAGCCTTGAGCTGCCAAGCATGGCTCCCTGCCGGCGGGGAGAGGACCGGCGCAGGCGGGGGGGGGGATGACATGGCTGAGAGGCAGAGATCCAGGAAATGCCTCAACTGAGTTAACCATGCTGTCCCTCCTCATACAGGCACATCAGACCCCTCCATGGATCAGCCCCCCCTCACCGCCCCCTTCCCCCGTAATTGCATTGCTGTTTGGAGAGCCAATCGTTATTTATGAAATATTGGAATAACGAATGCCGTCTCCCGGTAGATATTAGGAAGAGAGATGCCACCGATAAGTCAGTTCCCCCCCCATCTCTGCCCCTCATGTACGCCCCCGCCCCCAGGCCCTCTGCCCAGATACTGGACGCAGAAAGCCTGCAGTCATCAGAAATTGAAATATTTACAGCTCAGCTCTGGGGTTCAATGTTGGGGGGTTGAGTGAGAGGGGGGGGGTTGAGGAATGACTGTGCTTGTGTTTGAGGAAACTGCTAATCAGATCAGAGCTCAAGGGGGCGTTTGAGGACAGGCTGGTGAGAGAGGGCTGGGATGGGCTGGCGAGCTTGACATGCTGCTCAATGTTTTTGTCCAACTATACTTGCGGATATTTCTAATATCACAGTGTCCTCACCTTGCCTGTGTGTGTGTGTGTGTGTTTGTCCTTCTTTCAGAACACCCTGGAGGCCTGCACCATCTGCAGCAAGCCCATCATGGAGCGTATCCTGCGGGCGACAGGGAAGGCCTACCACCCCCACTGCTTCACCTGCGTGGTGTGCCAGCGCAGCCTGGACGGCATCCCCTTCACCGTGGACGCTGCCAACCACATCCACTGCATAGAGGACTTCCACAAGTGAGCCGGCCGGCAACACCGGGAGTAGCAGGAGCATCTAGTACAGCATTAGTAGTACATTGAGTAAAGTATTGTTTAGTAGTATTAGTAAGAGATGTAGTATAAGTAGGACATGAAAAAACTAGAAACCTTAGTGTTTTGTGTGGAAACAAAGGTTTCAAAAGGTTTAAGAAATATTTACAACAAAAAAAAAGGTTATAAAGGTTGAAGAAATATTTTCGAAATTTTGGAGAAAAAAAGTTTTTGGCTTCTCTGTTCTCCCCTTTACTCTCTTTTTCCCCTCTCCTCTCTCCCCTCTCCTCTCTTCTCTCCTCTCTCCCCTCTCCTCTCTCCCCTCTCCTCTCTCCTCTCCCCCCTCTCCTCTCCTCTCTCCCCTCTCATCTCTCCTCTCTCCCCTCTCCTCTTCTCTCCTCTCCTAAAGGGTGTGTGTACTTTTGCCATCTCTGCAGCAGGGTAGCAGTAGTGTATAAAGTTGTAACTCTCGTGACGAGGAAAACCTCAACAAAGCAGCCTTTGTATCTCGAGGAACAGCTTCTCGTTCCCCTCACCTGGCTGGCGGTGGACTCCAAAACCAACGCGCCAACTCACTTCCTGATTCTCAGCCAATGGCAGCGAGGAGGAAGTGGTGCGGTGGAGCTCAGCTCTCGTCACCTGATACGAGATGAAACCTGATCTCACTTCCTGTGAGAGCATGTTGTTAGAGATACCTGTTCCTCCTCTCAGGACAGCTTTCTCTGTCAGACTTCTAGAAGCTGAGAGTGAGACAGCCTTTAGGATCACATCTAGGATGTTACACTTAAACATCTAGGATCTTAAACATCTTAGACATGAACCTGTAGGATGTTAGAGTATGAACTTCAGTGTGGCGTGACCTCAAAAGCCTTACAAGACTTTGTAGGAACCTTCCAGTGTGGGTTATATGAATCACGGCCAGGGGCTAGATGGTGGGTGAGGTGTTGTGTCTGTGTGAGGGAGTGATGCGTTTCCTGTTTCCTGTCTCCACAGGAAGTTCGCCCCGCGCTGCTGTGTGTGCTCTGGACCCATCATGCCCGCCCCCGGCCAGGAGGAGACCGTCCGCATCGTGGCGCTCGACCGAGACTTCCACGTGCAGTGCTACCGCTGCGAGGTGTGTGTGGGGGTGGGGGGTTGTGTTTGTTAGCTTCTGTATGAGTGTGGGTTTGTAAGAACCTGTAGTGATAGTGTGTGTGTGTGTGCTGCAGGACTGCGGGGGCCTGCTGTCGGAGGGGGATAACCAGGGCTGTTACCCGCTGGACGGACACGTTCTCTGCAAGAACTGCAACACCAGCCGAATCCAGGCTCTGACCGCCAAGGCCACCACTGACCTCTGAACCCTGACACCCTCCTGACCTCTGCTGCTCTGCCCTCAGGCTTCCCCCTCCCTCTGTCTCTCCCTCTCTCCCCTCTCTCTCTCTCCCCTCTCTGTCTCTCCCCTCTCTGTCTCTCCCCTCTCTGTCTCTCCCCTCTCTGTCTCTCCCCTCTCTGTCTCTCCATCTCTCCCCTATCTTCCTCCCTCCCTCTCTCCCCTCTCTTTCTCCCTCCATCTCTCCCCCTCTTTCCCTCTCTCTCCCTCTCCCAGTCTCGGTCTCTAACTCCCCCATCTCTTCTTTCCATCCTTGTCTCTCTCTCTCAGTCTCTTCCCCCGCCTCTCGTTCCTATCTCTCACTGACTCTCTCTCTCTCTCTCTCTCTCTCTGTTTTCTCTCTCCCTTGTAACCTGCGTGCACACTAGGCGTGTCTCCCAGGCGCTGTGATCCAGGCAGGGTCTGCGTCCCTAGTCGGTCTTCAGCTCCCCCAGCACTGACCAGGCTCACTATATCTGTTGATGTTTCTGTGTTCTTGTGAAGACACCCCACTTTCAGAACGGTTGTCTGATGGCACCTACTGTTCTGTCATTGAACCCCCCGTAGACCAGACAGACAGACAGCTAAACCAGACAGCTTCACAATCTCCTTTTGGTGTATCAGGTAGACAGGTATGTCAGACAAACAGGTGTCAGTCAGACAGGTTAGAAGGGTGCCTCCATCTGCCTCGTACACAGCTTATAATGCCATATAATACTATGAAAACGCTATTATTGCTTGTCCGTGATACATTTTTTGTCAGTATAAATACAAATAAATGCACAGACACACACTGCGAAGCACACACACACAGTCTAAAGGACATGCTACCAGCCTGGCTGCGTTCTGTTTCAAGGTCCTCTGTCGTGAGGTGTTGGCCGACACACAGCAGCCAGTCGTAGATCACCATCTCCTGGTTTATTTCCTCTCAGTAAACATTAGCTGACACAGCACTCCCAGTTCCTCTGCTTCTCTGGGCTGCTGCTCTGGGCTGCTGCTCTGGGCTGCTGCTCTGGGCTGCTGCTCTGGGCTGCTGCTCTGGGCTGCTGCTCTGGGCTGCTGCTCTGGGCTACTGCTCTGGGCTGCTGCTCTGGGCTGCTGCTCTGGGCTGCTGCTCTGGGCTGCTGCTCTGTACAGCAGAGACACCTCAGATGCAAAGCAGGTTTTTTACACACACTGAAGTGGCTTTTCAGAGGTTTGTAATGTGAATCATCAAAGAGTTTAAGGTGTGTACGCACCTGCTCATGCAAGGTGTGTTTCCAGCTACACACCAGTACTGTCACACCTGCTCATGCAAGCATTCCAACGTTATTGTGCATGGCCTTTGAAGTGGCCAATGTTAGGACCAGGAAATAATAGGAGAAGGAAATGGTTAGGACAAGGATGGTACAGGGATAGTACAGGGTTAGGACAGGATCTGGTTAGGACAGGGATAGTACAGGGATAGCACAGGGTTAGGACAGGATCTGGTTAGGACAGGGATAGTACAGGGATAGCACAGGGTTAGGACAGGATCTGGTTAGGACAGGGATAGTACAGGGATAGTACAGGGTTAGGACAGGATCTGGTTAGGACAGGGATAGTACAGGAATAGTACAAGGTTAGGACAGGGATAGGACAATAATAGGATGATGACAGGACTCCAAAGTGTGTCCTGTAGGCAGCTGTTCAGATCTATGCTGGACCTCCACATTCCCCCAGCCCTCAGGAGCCACACACCTCTCACACACCTCTCACACACCTCACACACACCTCCACACACACCTCACACACACCTCACACAGACCTCTCACAGACCTCACACACACCTCACACACACTTTATTAATCTCCCTTCTCCTCGCCCCCTCAGTCAGAAATGCTGCAGGTTTCACTGAGTGAAGACAATCAATCGAGTCATTCAGTAAGATTAATATTTCAGAAATTTGTCAAATGAGCCAATAAAAGTCATAGGCTCAAGGCTACGTTGGTACAAACTAGATTTTTTTTTTTTGAGGGGGGGGGACGACAACTACCATATTAAGAAGAACTCTAGAACATAACTATAAACTCATTCATTGGTGTTGTAAAATCTGAGAGTTAAAATGCATAATCATGATCTGTTTCATGTGTTTTTCTGATGATTTAATATCTCTTGATGTATCACTTTTGCTTTTATCAGTGAATAGTGCCTTATTAGCTGTACTGTAAACAATCGTTTATGGCTAGATTTCAGAATCGATTAAGGAAATGATGAACATCAGTATGCAATTTTTTATAATAGATTGCCATTGACACTTTATTGATTTAGATATGCAAAAATGTTACTATTAAGGAAAATATTTAAACTGTACAGATTCAAACATTCGTTTTTTTTTTTTTTTTTTCATGAATACCTTTTGTCAAAGCAGTTATCCTACTGTGGCTTATCATACTATGGGTCTGTGTATGTGAATCAGTACGTGGTCATATTTAGATCTTCTGTGTTGACTTGTCTGGTCTGATGATTTGCCTTTCATGTTCAGTCAACAAGGAAGGAGGAGGGTTCCTTCTTTCTGTGGTACTAAGGAGCACCGAGGCCAGACAGCCTCTAATGTGGGATCCCTAAACGTGTTTACTCTGAACGACCTTCCAGAGAGAGGCTGGGCCACAGCCTCCACTGTGGTGAAACCCTTGTCATAGTGAGAGCTTTGATGTTGTCAGAACTTTCCAATGATAAAAAAAAATCTACATTTCACAACACTTTGTTTCGAGTTAGAAAAGCCCGTTACGATCTGGGGAACTCTCCGAAAGGCTGACGTTTTTTGTTGTGTGTGAAACCCACGGGTGTTAAGAGAGAACGTGTTGTTCCATTGTCTGACGATGTACCTTGTGTGGGCAGACGAGCCGGTGCAGCATTGTGATCCAGTCTGCCTGTCTGCTGTTAGCCAGGAGTTTCCTGAGGGAGATAAATCCATGTTTATTGTGTGGTTAAAGACAGTACACTGCCACACAGAAAGACATGTAATACCTAGAACCATATAGTAATCCTCTTTGGGGAAGATTGCTCATCTGTTCAACACTATCGCCCCTCCTGCCATTCTTATAGAGGCAGCGCACTCCTCACTAACAGATAACAGTTATGGAAGTTGTATTGTCATCCAGATCTAATCTTCACCCACACGTGTTAAGCGTCTTAGATAACCGCAGGCCTCCGTGACCTGCTCTGTCTCACAGTGGAGTTAACACATGTTAACATTCCAGCTGTTACACCCTGATTCTCACCAGTACTGATTCATTCACTGGCTTTACCAAAGTGGACAGAAATCGTTGGAATCCCCTGGAATTGGCTTCCCTGTACCCCCGTGTATGAAGTATCTATCTAGTACGTCTTGTGAAACCTAACACGGGAAGTTCAAACATCCCATAATGTCATTCCGTACGAGAACAGAAACTCTGTTTAGCCACTCAGAAGTGATGTAACAAAAACACGATCGCTGTATGAAATGCAACGCCACAGCTCATTGGCTGCTCACCACACCTTCTCACGGCCCCCGGTTTTCTCTGGCAGGAGGTATACGACTGTTCATGTTTCTCTTTATCAATAAAAGCTTTGCAACAGCACGTTTTTTCTGTGTGATTGTTTACAAAGTATTGACCATCTTCTCGTCTCAGCCAAGATACGCAGACTTTGTTGGAGGTTCTGAGGTTTGAATAGGTTTGTTGTCTTCAGTTTGCATCACCACTGTACAGAGACAGTAAGAGTCTGTTTTCACAGGAAGCTCTGTCTCTCTGGAGGCCTCTTCCCTCTGACTGGTGTACTAGACGAGGCCTCTGGTCTGCAGTGTTAACGCTGACCGTGTTAACACTGGCAGCTCTCCCTGTTAATGAGCTTCTCCTAATGAACTCCCCCTGGCAGGATGACGACAGCTTTTTACCTGCTCACAATCTCCTACCTGTCTCACCTACCTTAACTGTCTCTCACCTACGCTACCTGTCTCTCACTTGCCCTACTCGCCCACCCCCCTCCTGCTCCTCATGTGACCCCTGTGGTGTTCATTTCAACAGCTTGTACTTTCACAGTGTTTATTCATCCGAGGTCTGAGACAGCCTCATCTCAGTGACACACGGTAGCCAGCCAGAGTTCAGCTCCCGTGTGGACGGGGCTCTCAGCTGGGAGGTATGTGCACTGCTGGAATGAGGTTGATGGAGTTGTTGGAATAATTTAAGGGTCTCCTGAAAGTCCATTTTTACTGTCGCCTTCCAAGACTCGCTTGATTTAATCCTTTCCATTTGTCATCGCCTGTGCTCTTCAGCTTAGCAGTAAGTCACTGCCATTTTATATCCCCTCTGCAGATTGCTAAATTGAAAGAGCAATCCTAAATGTAAAAGAGGGTGAAGTGATGCCGCTAGATAAAACGTATGTATAATTGAATCAAATTAATTAAGAGACAGAACAGGCCTGACCCACATGTTTACTCTTCAGATGAGGAAGACTGGACTGTGTTTGTAGACATTTACATTTAGTCATTTAGCAGACGCTCTTATCCAGAGCGACTTACAGTAAGTACAGGGACATTCCCCCGAGGCAAGTAGGGTGAAGTGCCTTGCCCAAGGACACAACTTCAGTTGGCATGACCGGGAATCGAACTGGCAACCTTCGGATTACCAACCCGATTCTCTCACCGCTCAGCTACCTGACTCCCCTAGACATTAGAATTCATTTCTACAAACATCTAGGTTCATGTTCTCTGTAACTCTGTTATAATCAATAATGACAACCAGTCTTCTGGAACTTTCTTGTACCTTCAGGCTGTGTTGCAATAAAACTGTCAATAATAATATCCTTTTTTCCAAAACAACATACAGGGAGATAGGACCCTGGAAACTCTTGATCAGTAGTCAAATGCTCTAACCACTGAGCTATCTGATTAGGCCCTACTTCAATGTTGTTCAAGCATTCCCATAAACGTACCAACCAGCTCTGAGTCAACTCTCTTGCTAATGTAGCGAGTGTGAGAATGTTGTTGCCCTTCCAGGAAGTCTGCCTTCGTGGCTCCATTCAGCCAGCCAGCTGTGCCCAAAGCAGATCACATCTTTAACAGATTTACTATTACATTATTGGAAAATGTTGTGACTCCACATGTAACTTTACCACTGGGAACTGTAAAACCCAGAGCTCTCGCAATTTTCAATTTGGTGTTTGGGAAAGCTGCCTTCTTATGTGCCTCTGTGTCTGAGTGTGTGTGTGTGTGTGTGTGTGTGTGTGTGTGTGTGTGTGTGTGTGTGTGTGTGTGTCTGAGTGTGTGTGTGTGTGTGTGTGTGTGTGTGTGTGTGTGTTCCCCTCCAGCAGTTCAGCCGAGGACTTGCTTTACTGCGCATAAATCTGCTGTTTACAAACAAATTGATGAGTGATGGCCCTGGCGGCCTGCACGATGCACCTTCCAATTTCTTCCTCTGAATTTACAAATTCCAGTGTAAAGACTCCGGGGGCTTGCTTGGCATTTGTGAATGCCTCGTCCTAATACTCCGAATTACGACCTAAATTATTTACCAGGAAGCGCATGAGCAACGAGGTAGCGGAATGTTGCCGCTATCACGCGTAACAGTAATACTATGCGCGTCCCCGCGCTCCATTTTAAATGAAGCTGTCATACGGTCATATTTACATAACATTACAATGTGGGTCGCCGTTGCAGTGCTCCGAGCTAACGGCGATAACGGCTATGAAGTGAAGCCTCACTTCGCATTCGCATCTAGAGCATTGATTTTTTGCGCGTCCCTGCGTCCTCCGAGGGTAGTGATGTAAGCAGTTAGTCAGAGTTGCCTAGATAGAAACTGAAAAGTGGGGAGAGCGGAAGTCTAACCTCCAGTTGTTTTCGGTTCCTAGTGAATAACACGGATACACTGTCCTTCCACGTCATTCAGCATCAGCGATGTTGGGAATGATTCATTTGCTGTCCCGGAATGATGGGCTTTTCTCTACAGTAATTCAGAGCATTGGATCCTAGACCCATGTTCCTGCCTTCGCATGTCAAACACGCGGGGAGTCAAGTGGCTTGGCTTACATGAAAGCCACATGCACCATTTCATGTCTCTAAATGCCTGGATAACAAGCTAATGTATCATTAATGATTACAGGACCGCCGTTGAGTAGCAGTCTTGTCCTGGGGCCGGGCTAAGTGTAATCTACTGTACGAGTTTTCCCCAAGCGGCAGCCGGGGTCAGCCGTGGGCTCGCGTGGATGCTGAGGTTGGTGTCTGCGCGGGGCTGCGAGGGGGCATGCTTGTTTTGGGTAGCATGCAAAGAGACTCAAGGAAATGTCACAACACGGAAGCAGAGACGGAAGATTCCTGTCAGAGGCGCTCAGGATCACGCACCGCCCGGGGTGATGAGTCACATCCGCCACCGTCAGCCTCCCCGCGCGCGCCGGGCCGGTGCAGACAGGAAACGGCGCTTCTCCAGCTCGCTTTCGACCTATGAACAACCTCTGCTCACAACACTGACATTCAGGCGGAGAAGAATTGTCAATACAAATAAAAAAATATTTTTAAACTCGAGAAATACACTGATGTGTTTTTTTTTAATAATGTGTTTTGCAAGGACTCTCCACCTGACAGTCACAGTTCATAAAATGAAAGATTAAAGTGCTAACGAAAGAAACATCAAACCTTAGGCTATCCAATTGCGATTAAGATTAGTTGATCAGAAAACGATGGTGAGGGATGATGGTGTTTGTTCTGACTGACTGACAGGGTTGTGTTGTCCAGGCTGCAGGGTAGGCCTACAGCAGAGTCATGCTGAATCACGTTGACCTTCTAGGACAGACACGTACTGTGGTATACTCCACCACACAACGTTTCAATGAGCTCTTAAGCAACAGCGTGTGCTGTGTGCTGTGGAACCGTTCGGTACTACCCCTACGATTAAATAAAAACCCGTGATAGGCCATATAGCAAGCTAGTTTGGTATACCGAACTGGACCCACTTTTGCATCCCTAATCTCTAACCAATAGTCACACTATTCAGAGCACCATTGACCTTGAACACTTACTATAGCCACTTCTACAACTGACAGACGAGATTATTAATAGGCTAAATTAATGTTAATTGTTTTAATATTGGCATGCGAGTGTGTGTGTGAGAGCGAGTTTAACTGAAAACAGGGCCAAGGGCTTGTCTCTGCTCCTTCAGGAAGTCTATCTCTCAAATCAATAATGAAACACTCGAGTGTCTTCCAAAAACAACGTCCTAACTTGCTTGCTTACTGTAAGCCAAGGAACCGCTGAAGTGTGCGCCATTCAGTAGGGCCTATAATAACCATACTATATTTTCCTGAAAGCTGCCGTTTTCACTCAATCCACTCGCCTCTGTCATTCATTCGCGTCCTTGTCTAAAGAAGGTTTCCCTGTTCAATGTCAGTTAGAACACCTCCTCATGAAACGTAAACTACACTTAGGCCTATGTCTAACTGTCAAACCCACTGCCGAACCTTAAAGTTAGTGAGCGTGTTGGCTGATTTATATGCAACGGAGCGCCGGCTGTCAGATCAGGCTAAAGCCACTGTCTTTACCAGTAGGTGCGTCTCATGAGCTGCAGGGAGACAAGGGGAGGTAAGGCGGTTCTCATGGTTTAACGCGGCCCTCTGAGTCGTCACCTCGTGACCTCGGTGCAGGGAGGGGATCACCATAGGGTTGAATACCAACTTCAGGGTCTTGCTGGGAACTCGCTCTTTTCTCACACTGATGAGGAGATCCCGCTGATTGTGAGGAGGACGTGTCTGGGATGAATATCCTGTGTGCCGTTACCGGATGGTGTCATAGGCTATACTAGGCCTAACCAACAGGCTCTGTCCTAACTGATTTACTGTACCCCCCCCCCCCCCCCCCCCCCAAAAAAAAAAAAAAAACTAAACTTACTGTATACCCACTAAAAACAGTACAGTTTTACTTTAAGCGCAGAAGAGGCTCTGACAACGATATCAACACACAGCTAGCTAGCTGCTGAACCAACAACAATGGCGTTGCTCAAAAAAGCCGCGCAGAAAAGCGACATGACGACAGGGGACAAGAGTTACCGGTAAGTTTTCCGCACCGCATAAACAAAGCTGTTTCTCAATGTCAAAATAAAATCGTAGATATCTAGTTCGCACTAAGAATGGTTAAGTTTGGACTGTCTGAAGTGGTTGTTGTCCGCTGTTAGCCTAGTTACTGTAGTTATAAACTGCTAGCTAGACAACAAGGCTAATTAGTTAGCACAGTGAGTCAGCTAACGTTACCTAGTTAGTTAACAGTTGTGAGCTATGGTATATATGCTATGTGCTAACTATGAGAATGTTGTTAGTAGGCTATAACAGCTAATCATTTTCCTTGGGTATTATAGCCTAACTATTTAAGCTTGGCTCTGACCAAAACCATCAATGTGCATCTAGTACAGTAGTAACCTTCCATTTCCGGATTAATGAAGCAAATTGAAAGGAATTTAAAATAAATTGGTTGAATTATCTGGTACAGGACACAGTCTGTATCTGATGGGACTGACATGTCTCCGTTTACTGTAGTTCATCCTGCATTCAAGGAAAACATTCAACAGTCTCAGACACTTGCTGTTGACAACATCACTAAGACTTGACTGGACCCGTCAGGGCTGTGTCTGGACTGTTAGCTTTGATAATGGATTTTTTGGTGCAAAATAAATGTTTAAAGCAATGAATAATTGAAGAACTTTGTTGAAAGTGTAAGTCATTTATATACCCAAGACAGAGATATATTTGTAATATTAAAATCAGAGGGGGTAGAGAGGAAGGAGAGTACCCATGTGGCCTTGATAACTTACATTACTGAAGAAAAAGTAGGGAAGAATCCTGCTTTTAAAATCCCTGGACTGAGAATTATTTGATCACGCATAATAAGTCCAGCCACAAACGCTATAAAAGCTTGAAACACATATCCTTTGGATGCAGAACAAAGGCAGTCGAAACATCAGTGATAAATTATTCAGATCAAACTTGTCGAACTCCCCTCCCCCCATCCAGTTTAGATCGCTGTTTTGCTCGGAGACGCTGGATGCTCCTCCCATTCCCCAGCTTCCATAAGCAGAGAAAGGATGCTCACATACACACCTCCACCTTGTCCTCCACCTTGTCCTCCACCTTCTCCTCCTCCACCTTGTCCTCTACCTTCTCCTCCACCTTCTTCTCCTCCACCTTCTCCACCTTCTCCTCCTCCACCTTCTCCTCCACTTTCTCCTCCACCTTCTCCTCCTCCTCCTCCACCTTCTCCTCCTCCACCTTCTCCTCCACCTTCTCCTCCTCCTCCTCCACCTTTTCCTCCACCTTCTCCTCCTCCACCTTCTCCACCTTCTCCTCCTCCACCTTCTCCACCTTCTCCTCCACCTTCTCCTCCTCCTCCACCTTCTCCTCCACCTTCTCCTCTTCCACCTTCTCCTCCTCCTCCACCACCTCCTCCACCTTCTCCTCCTCCACCTTCTCCACCTCACCAGGGACGCGTTGAGGTTCACACAGGGCAAAAACACCAGATATTCTCTGTTAGTGTTCCTGACCACCCACGCCGGTTGTTTTACGTTAGATTGGAGAAAAACGAACATGAGATCAGTAGTCCACTTTGGTTGTTTCTTAAGTCTTGGAAGTTAATGTATTTGTTTAATGTATTCATTTCCCAAACACTTTCATCCAATGCTGTGTACCGGGGATATCTGAACCTGTGACCTCATGACCTGTTCTCCAAATGTAGAATTAGAACTAGATGGTTGTGTATGTAATGGTTGGCTACAGTAACTTGCTAAGCTGAGGGCGGAGAGCAGTCATATCAGGTTTTTGTACAGAATGTATTTCTTGGTACCATGGGAACAGTACCCCATAACAACAGGTTTAAATCCACTCCATGTTTCTGTATAATGGACCTTGTGATGTGTTTCCAGGTAGAGAGCAATGTTTATGGTTCCATGTCTTTGATCAGAAGGGGATAGTCAAGTGTTCAGCTCAGTGGTTAGACCTCTTAACTGCAGATCAATAGGTTGCAGGTTCAAATTCCCCCCCTCCCGGCAAACTGTCGCTTTGGATGAAAGCATCTGCTAAATGAATACATTATTTATTACTGGTCGTGTCATGCGTTAATCCATGAAAGTCACATGATCTTCTGTGATCAGTGTCTCAAAGAGAACGCCCCCCCCAAGTGTTCTAAACCTCGTCTGATGTTGTGATGTTAAGAGGTTGTTACTTGAGGTGATGTGACAGTTTGGTTGAGTTATATGAGCACAGGTCTCCTGATTTTCAGGGTCACTGAGGGTGAGAGGAAGCTTGTGGCAGTTTGACAAAGTATTCTGTTCAGGATTACCTAGCCCTGATTAACGGGAGTTTCAGGGATTACCAGTCTGACATTTGTAAGTAAAGCTTGGAATGTTGCAGGTTGTGTTGAGAGAGGAATCTCTGGTGGATTAAGAGGGGCTTGCAATAGAAATCATTTTTATTACTGCAAGGTATCGGAATAATTAGTGTCATCTGTTATTTGTTATATTTGATTCAGTCACTTTAAATGTCATGTCTGAGGGAACTCACACAAATATATATTTAATCTGAATTTGAATGAGTCAGGTGTTTTTTTAAATTAATCAGTTGTAAGCGTCAGGCCTCCCCTGGTCTCCCCTGGTCTCCCCTGGTCTCCCCAGGCCTCCCCTGGTCTCCCCAGGCCTCAACCTGGTCTCCCCTGGTCTCCGCTCCAGGTCAACCTCAGTGTTTTGGGACATTTGATTCCTGTGATGATGTACGGTTCAGCTCTCTCATCCCAAGCTTTTAAATTCCCCAGCTAACTGCCAAAGTCTCTGTCGATTTCCTGTTTTGCAAAAGCCAAGAACCAGAATTGAGGCTGAGAAGGTGAACATCTGGTGATGGCACCTGACCACAGTTTTTTTTTTTTTTTTTACTGAATTTTCAGATCGTTCCCTTATTCTGTGTTAGACTACCTCTCTCATCTGCTCCCATAAAAACACATTTATTTATAGAATCCAGGAATTTCCCAAATATTTTTTTTATACCAAGAGCAGCTCAGAGCATTTTTAAGCTATTATACGAAGGCGTATTTTAGGAGGACATAATAAATCAGTGTGCTTTGTTCTTTTAAGTTGAAAAAGCATGAGCTTGTTTTCTCCTGTTTTCTCTACTGCGAGATACAAGCAGCATGGAGTCACATTCAGGCTGAGCCAGTGGTGTCCCAGGCTTCAGTGGTGTCCCAGGCTTCAGTGGTGTCCCAGGCTTCAGTGGTGTCTCAGGCTTCAGTGGTGTCTCAGGCTTCAGTGGTGTCCCAGGCTTCAGTGGTGTCCCAGGCTTCAGTGGTGTCCCAGGCTTCAGTGGTGTCTCAGGCTTCAGTGGTGTCCCAGGCTTCAGTGGTGTCCCAGGCTTCAGTGGTGTCCCAGGCTTCAGTGGTGTCCCAGGCTTCAGTGGTGTCCCAGGCTTCAGTGGTGTCCCAGGCTCCAGTGGTGTCCCAGGCTCCAGTGGTGTCCCAGGCTCCAGTGGTGTCCCAGGCTTCAGTGGTGTCCCAGGCTTCAGTGGTGTCCCAGGCTTCAGTGGTGTCCCAGGCTTCAGTGGTGTCCCAGGCTTCAGTGGTGTCCCAGGCTTCAGTGGTGTCCCAGGCTTCAGTGGTGTCCCAGGCTTCAGTGGTGTCTCAGGCTTCAGTGGTGTCCCAGGCTTCAGTGGTGTCCCAGGCTTCAGTGGTGTCTCAGGCTTCAGTGGTGTCCCAGGCTCCAGTGGTGTCCCAGGCTCCAGTGGTGTCTCAGGCTTCAGTGGTGTCCCAGGGTTCAGTGGTGTCCCAGGCTCCAGTGGTGTCCCAGGCTTCAGTGGTGTCTCAGGCTTCAGTGGTGTCCCAGGCTTCAGTGGTGTCCCAGGCTTCAGTGGTGTCCCAGGCTTCAGTGGTGTCCCAGGCTTCAGTGGTGTCCCAGGCTTCAGTGGTGTCCCAGGCTCCAGTGGTGTCCCAGGCTCCAGTGGTGTCCCAGGCTCCAGTGGTGTCCCAGGCTTCAGTGGTGTCCCAGGCTTCAGTGGTGTCCCAGGCTTCAGTGGTGTCCCAGGGTTCAGTGGTGTCCCAGGGTTCAGTGGTGTCCCAGGCTTCAGTGGTGTCCCAGGCTTCAGTGGTGTCCCAGGCTTCAGTGGTGTCCCAGGCTTCAGTGGTGTCCCAGGCTTCAGTGGTGTCCCAGGCTTCAGTGGTGTCCCAGGCTTCAGTGGTGTCCCAGGCTTCAGTGGTGTCTCAGGCTTCAGTGGTGTCCCAGGCTCCAGTGGTGTCCCAGGCTCCAGTGGTGTCCCAGGCTCCAGTGGTGTCCCAGGCTTCAGTGGTGTCCCAGGCTTCAGTGGTGTCCCAGGCTCCAGTGGTGTCCCAGGCTTCAGTGGTGTCTCAGGCTTCAGTGGTGTCTCAGGCTTCAGTGGTGTCCCAGGCTCCAGTGGTGTCCCAGGCTCCAGTGGTGTCCCAGGCTTCAGTGGTGTCCCAGGCTTCAGTGGTGTCTCAGGCTTCAGTGGTGTCCCAGGCTTCAGTGGTGTCCCAGGCTTGTAGTTGTGGCTGGTAAACTGAGCTACTGGATTTTAGATTTTGCTGTTTAGATATATACTGGGATGTCATTTATACACATCTACTGTAGGTAATATTTACAGACATCTACCACAAATACACACATCTACGGAAAGGTAATATTTACACACATAACTGCTGTAGGTTATATTTACACACATAACTGCTGTAATGTTATTTTATAGCTAACTGACATGCACATCAGGCAGAATCATGTTGACAGATGAGTTAGGAGGCGGTAGGTTGACAGTTTATCCCGTTTCTCTCATCAGGCAGCAGAAGAGAGGAAAACCAAGTTGTGCAGCCAGTTTAATAAGCCCTGGGAGTCCATTTGTTTGTTGTGAAGTGAAGACATTTCGTTATCTCTCAGCAACCTCGCGTGTCCGCCCGGCTGCAAGGGGAACTGACTCCATCAGGAGAGGGCGCGGCCAATCGGCCGCCCCCCGGGTCTCCTAGACGACGGTTATCCTACACGGCGATCGTCCTACGCCGGCGTTCCCCCCTCGGGCAGAACGCGGAGCGGTCGAGTTTCTAATCGCCAGCCGTTTCACTCCTCCATCTCCAATTCTGTTTTCCTTTCATTTCCGCTCGTCCTGGGAAGCTTGCCTGCAGATACACCTCTCTCTCTCCGGCCTAGCGGAAGAAGGTCAACACACCGCCTGACGGAGGCTGGATCCCCCAGATCTCTGAACAAATGTTTTTCATGTACTTCTATGTCCCTGCTTCTTTGGGATATTGGTGGTGTATGTTTGTTGTTGTATTCAAGACCAAGCTTTGCGATGGGACGTGTAAGTTACGGTCTGAAATCTGACCAGTGCTACCAAGACCATCAAACACCAATCCCAGTAACTCCAAGGTACGGCACATGATCTGCTCTTCTCTAGGTAGCAACCAACCTACCCTTCCCTCCCTCCCTCCCTCCCTCCCTCCCTCCCTCCCTCCCTCCCTCCCTCCCTCCCTCCCTCCCTCCCTCCCTCCCTCCCTCCCTCCCTCCCTCCCTCCCTCCCTCCCTCCCTCCCTCCCTCCCTCCCTCCCTCCCTCCCCCCAGGGGTGAGTCAGCCAGCTTCCTCCAGGACTAAAAGCAGGTTTAATAACAGCTTCTGGAACATGGCTTCCTCTCAACGATGTGCTTCGGCTCTAAAATTAAATCATCGTGGAATGAGTTGAAGAAAAGCACCTTGGTTTTATTGTTGCTATGGGCTTTGATGTTCGTGGCGATGGGTATCCATGCCAACGCTGCGAGGTATGACATCTAGGAAAGTTGGTGATGCGAGGCCTATGGTATAGGCAGTAATCAGCCGATACTAAACTAAAAGGGAGTCAGATGGCTGAGCGGTGAGGGAGTCGGGCTAGTAATCTGAAGGTTGCCAGTTCGATTCCTGGCCGTGTCAATTGACGTTGTGTCCTTGGGCAAGGCACTCCACCCTAGTTGCTTCGGGGGGAATGTCCCTGTACTTACTGTAAGTCGCTCTGGATAAGAGTGTCTGCTAAATGACTAAAATGTATAAAATGTAAACATCGACAGTAACCTGGCGTGTCCTAGTCCCTCTCACTGGCTGAGCCTGTTTACCCTACAGACCTGTTGCCCCTAGAGACCTGTTGCCCCTAGAGACCTGTTTCCCCTAGAGATCTGGGGGATCCAGCCTCCGTCAGGCGGTGTCTTGACCTTCTTCCGCTAGGCCCTAGACCGCAGCACTCAGCAGTTGTGGAGCGTTGACCCTTCGCTCTTTACAGACACCTATACCTTTTCCATAATCTTCCAATCTTGGTCCTACGGCAACAGTTCCCTAGCAACGTCTTGTTCATTGACCACCTCGTATTGACGAGGAGGTCTGTGTAATACGTTGTTTTAAGTGGTGTCTTTAAATTGCTACCCAGGAGTGTCATTTTCCTATTCATGCGCAAGTGTGTCTTCAACCTCTTGATGGGTGAACAATCGCGTTTGACATCATTTACTGCTGATGATGATGATGATGGGTAGGAGAACTTAATTACTTTCCTCTGGTGTGCTTTTTTGGAGATGTACGCGTACCTATATTCTGTGTGTGTACCTCTATAGTGTGTTTGTGGGTGTGTACTTATACAGTGTACCATTTTTGTGTCTGTGTGTGCATGTGTGTACCTGTAGCAGTGTGTTTGTGTGTATGTGTGTGCGTGTGTGTGTACCCGTGCAGTGTGTGTATGTGTACCTGTGCATGCAAGCACATGCAGGAGCCCCATACTAGCTTGTAGCATGTGCTCCTAGCCCCATTTTAGCTTGTAACGTGTCCTCCTAGCCCCATTCTAGCTTGTAGCATGTGCTCCTAGCCCCATTCTAGCTTGTAGCGTGTCCTCCTAGCCCCATGCTAGCTTGTAGCGTGTCCTCCTAGCCCCATGCTAGCTTGTAGCGTGTCCTCCTAGCCCCATGCTAACTTGTAGCGTGTGCTCCTAGCGTCGCTGCTACCTGCTGTGCCTCGGCCTCCCTCCCGTCTCCCTGTCTAGATCGTGTTGTTTAGTGTTAACACTTCTACACACATGTTACAGACAAGATAATCACAGTCCTTCCTTCGTGATGCCATCAGACGTTTATAAATTATCGATATCGTTGAACGAAACTCTATCATCCGCAGTGTTTGACTGGGTCGGTGTGTATGTGTGTGTGTCCTCACCCTTATGAGAATCCTAACCCACCCCACACTGGTTCCAGTTAAACTTTAATAGAACTCCCTTGGGGGTAATCTTGGTTTCCGTGTTTTTGTGCCTGGCTTCCTCATCTCTGGCTGGCCATGCGTGTTCCTCCTGCTCTCCATCTCAGCGCTAAATGATTCACAGCTACATGATCAAAGTCATTAGAAGATGTAGGACGTGGTTCAGGTTAGCACGGTAGACGACTCCTGTGCTCCTCTTCCTCTCGGCCTCCGTGCAGACGAGAGAGTGAACCACCTCCACGTCTTGGAAGGTGACATCCTGCGAAAGGGCTGAGAGCGGGCGAACCTGCTCGCATTTGAAGAAATCATTAACAATTAAGAGGAAGAATTAGGGAAGGACTCTGAGCAGGGCGGAGGGAGGCACGGAACAGGGGTGGGGGTTGAAATGTGTTTTTGTCTGTCAGATCTCTCTCCCTGGGTTCAGAGAGTGACTGAAGTGTTGACACGAGACAGGAGATGATGTCCTGACACCCCCGCGTCGGGAGGGAGGTGGGGGCCTCTTTCCATTCTTCGTAGGTGATTAAACTGAAGCCGTCTTATCTCCTGTCTTTAAGCAGGGGAGTGTGGGGGGGGGGGAGAGTCGGAAGATTCAGGGAAACAGCAACAGAGAGAACGACGGAGGGTTTCTGTGTGTGTTTCTGCCTGTGTTTCTGCCTGCGTTTCTGTGTGTGTTTCTGCCTGTGTTTCTGCCTGTGTTTCTGCCTGTGTTTCTGCCTGTGTTTCTGCCTGTGTTTCTGCCTGTGTTTCTGCCTGCGTTTCTGTGTGTGTTTCTGCCTGTGTTTCTGCCTGTGTTTCTGCCTGTGTTTCTCTGCGTCTGCATCTAAACGTCCTCCGTGTTTCGCTCCTGTTGGTTTACGACGCTAAGCGGCCTCCCTGGCAGTGTTCTCAGGAACTCAGAACCTCTTCACCTCTCCTTACACCACTTCCTGTCTCATTAAGTTCATGTTTAAAACATCTCCCCTACACGCAATGTTTGTGTCTTGATCTTGTATCTCCTGGCCCCGCCGCCCCCCTCCTCCCCAGGCCCCCTCCTCCCCAGCCCCTCCAGCCCCCCTCCCACCCAGCCCCACATTTCTTGGAGGAAGGATCTTTGTTTTTCCCCCTGTCATGGTGTTTTTCTCTGGGGTAAATTTAGGACAGCCTGATGATTTGTGGATGTGGGAAGGAGCCTGCTTCTCCAGAACAGCGGGATGTACGTCTTCAAAGGACTATAATGATGCTCTGAAAGCTGGGTGGATTCTTAGACCTGTGTGTGTGTGTGTGTGTGTGTGTGTGTTGCTGTGTTTAGTGCCTATGTGTGTGTGTGTGTGTGTTGTGTACATGTGTGTGTGTGTGTGTGTGTGAGAGAAGCCTAACTGCAACACCAGGCTGTGTGGATGAGGGTGTTTGAGTGTGTGTGTGCGAGTGTGAGTGTGTGTGTGTGCGAGTGTGTGTGTGTGAGAGAGAGAGAGGACGCGTGGCTGGGAGCTTATTGCTTCCTCCAGTTGAGCGGAGTGGCGTGTCTCAAGGGGTCGGCAAAGCTTGTCATCCAACTGTACTGTCAGGATGCTGCTTCTCTCACCTTCAGGAGACCATAGATTTGAACCCCTGAACCTCCCTGTGCACTCCCACCCAGATTCCTGTCTCGCCCAGACGGTGTAATTTACAGCAGACCAAAACGTTCATCCTGGAATGCTTTAATATCGAAGTTGAACTTGAATGATTTACCAACATGTGGTTATTGCATTTTGCCGTGACTGTGTTCGTTCCAACCCGCTTACCCTGCCCCCCACTCCTCTCTCTCTCTCTCTCTCTCTCTCTCTCTCTCTCTCTCTCTCTCTCTCTCTCTCACTGCTTGAACAGTTTGAATTTCTCTTATCGAGAGTTTGGACTCGCAGTTACTAGAAACACAACACCAGTCTGTTACTAGAGACACAACACAAGTCTGTTACTAGAAACACAACACCAGTCTGTTTCTAGAAACACAACACCAGTCTGTTTCTAGAAACACAACACCAGTCTGTTTCTAGAAACACAACACCAGTCTTTTACTAGAAACACAACACCAGTCTTTTACTAGAAACACAACACCAGTCTGTTTCTAGAAACACAACACCAGTCTTTTACTAGAAACACAACACCAGTCTGTTTCTAGAAACACAACACTAGAGACACAACACAACACCAGTCTGTTACTAGTGACACAACACTAGAGACACAACACAACACCAGGCTGTTACTGGTGTGTGTGTGTGAATTCTTAATCATGTTCCCTGTGTGCAATCATGTATTCACGTAAGGAATGTGTGTGATTTGTATATATGTCTGTAACATCCATCAATTACAGTTTAACTTGATGCTTGTGGGGAAGAAGTGATTCCAAGCCCAAGGTCCCCCTTAGCCTGACCTCTGTGTGGAATTGAACCCGCCTACTGTAGTCCAGCTTTTTCTTGGCTCTTGAACCCGGGTCGTGCCTTGTGTTTTCAGACCCTGCTCCTGCCAGAGTCAGGAGGTACTCTCCTGTTCCTCACACAGTCGTCCTTCACCCCAGTTGTGTTTATCTCTGTGCTGGAGGAGAACTTTGGGTCTGGGATCCACTCCAAACGTAATAGGGAGATGTCAGGGATGATATTCAGGCTCCACACACGTCTTGTGGTGTCATGTTGAAGGTTCAAAGTTCTCTGATACGTCAAACATAATTCTTTGAGGATCATGTTTAGTTTTTTGTTTTTAAGAGAAGACTGCTGAAGAATGATTGCCCTCCAAAACACCGTATAAAAGCATTCTGCTTCGTCTAAACGAGCTGTTATTGAGCTGACAACAAGACTGACAAAGAGGTAGACGCCATTAAAAAGATTCTGCCAATTTGTTTGAAACGGGTTCTGACAAAACATCACAGTTTTTCATGCGATCTCTGTTTGTTTCTTAAGTCTATTTACAGCGCAGTTAATACAATTATCTGCAGCCGTGACCTATTTACCAGCCCTGTGCTACCAGGCGTTATTGCCCAGGCTGCAGAGAGTGGTTGCGTTGATGGATCGGTGAAAGACTGTTTTTCAGCACTTGCGTAGGTGTAAGTTCACAGGCCTCCTGTTTGTCTTTAGTTGACTGTTTTTCAGTTGCCATGGGAGCCCAGACTGTTCTATAATGACCCCCCCCACACAACGAGAGTACAAACACCCGTTCTTGGAAACATGTTGGTCGAGTAATTTTTGGCTCCCACTAACAACAAAAAAACTTTTTTATTTTTAATTCATCATTTTTTCATCAGTTAATAGCACAGAAGTGAGCAGGGCTCTGCGCTGGGTATCATCAGATGTGCAGTAGTCTGTCCACTGCTGCTGGGTTAACAGATACACTGAGGTCCTTACAGTGGTTTATCGACCCATACTGTCGGGGTAACGCTCAATCTGTCATTCATCACCAGAACACTTTTAATTTTCCCTGTCACCCGCGCAACAACACACTATCTGCATCAGTAGAAGTTTGACACGGTTTAGAAAAGGATGTTTTAAAATCACATTTTCAGTTCGACACTATCCTGCTCTGCTCACCGCTCTTACTCAGAGGAGATTGAAAACAAGGTATCCGAGCTGTTCTGTCGCCCACCGGCTGCAGAACTCAAGCAGGGACGTGTGTTAAGACCTTTTGTTTTCAGTCGATGTGATCCTGAGTTGCTCAACATAGTTTGGTTAGTCCTGTTGGAAAAGTGGGTCAAGACGGCTATATTAAGCAGCCACCGTTCCCCCTTCTGCAACGTGCAGAGACACCGTATGAAGCGTTGGACGACTGCGTCGAGAAAAAGACAAAAAAAACTGAATGGGGGAATCGAGATAATCAATACGGTGGTGAATTTGTACTATTAATCTGGTTTGAAACTTGAACGCCCTCTTGCAGGGATGAGAGACATCAGGGGGGAGAGAGAGGGGGGGAGAGAGACGGGGGATAGAGGGGGGGAGGGTGTGTCTCGTGGTTGGTCTCTGATGAAGAGGGGATGCCTGGTTTGTAAGGCCCTGTGTTCCAGAGGGTTCTGTTTCATCACTCAGCAGCCTTGAAGCTGTAAACACGACCACCGAGCTGGGATTAACCCTCTCTCTTGGTCTCTCTCCCCTCTCTCTTGGTCTCTCTCCCCTCTCTCTTGGTCTCTCCCCTCTCTCTTGGTCTCTCTCCCCTCTCTCTTGGTCTCTCTCCCCTCTGACTGGCATTCGGTAGAAGAAGAAGAAGAAACACTTTCAAGTGTTTCCTGCCTCCCTCCCTGTTTGAAGTGGCTCTGTGTGCGATGGTGTGACGGGGCTGAGGAGAGGGTGACTTCCTTCAGTCCTGCTGCTCTGGCGCTGGGCGACGGGGTTTGAAAACAAACTATGAAAGCGCCCCTGGTACCATGCAGGCTGTGGTGCTGTTCTCCCCCAGACAGCCGAGTCAGCAGACCCAGATACCTCACCCTGAACCGGAAGTGGACAGGGGGGGAGGCTGTGTAGGGTAGATGGGGAGGGGAGGGGCGTGTGGGGAGCGAGGGGAGGGGTGGATGGGGAGGGGAGGGGGCGTGTGGGAGCGAGGGGAGGGGCATGTGGGGTGGATGGGGAGGGGAGGGGCGTGTGGGAGCGAGGGGAGAGGGCATGTGGGGTGGATGGGGAGGGGAGGGGCGTGTGGGAGCGAGGGGAGGGGGCATGTGGGGTGGATGGGGAGGGGAGGGGCGTGTGGGAGCGAGGGGAGAGGGCATGTGGGGGTGGATGGGGAGGGGAGGGGCGTGTGGGAGCGAGGGGAGAGGGCATGTGGGGTGGAAGGGGAGGGGCGTGTGGGAGCGAGGGGAGAGGGCATGTGGGGTGGATGGGGAGGGGAGGGGCGTGTGGGAGCGAGGGGAGAGGGCATGTGGGGTGGATGGGGAGGGGAGAGGGCGTGTGGGAGCGAGGGGAGAGGGCATGTGGGGTGGATGGGGAGGGGAGAGGGCGTGTGGGAGCGAGGGGAGAGGGCGTGTGGGGTGGAAGGGGAGGGTGTCATGTGTCTTCGTACACAGCGTTCAGACCAACAAGAAAGGGATGAAACACGGGCCCTCCTCTCGCTGAAGCGACAGCAGCAGTAATGAGGGCGACAGCAGCAGTAAATGAGTGCAGCTCTGGTAATCACGCTGCGTAAATCACCAGACTATCTCCCTGTCCGTCCCCCAACAACCGGAGAGGGAGAGACGACGTCGCCAGGGTGGTGCGTGATTTAGAGACGGAGCAGAAAACACACACACAGCAGGCTCTCACACACACACACACACACACACACACAAACACAGCAGGCTCCGCTCTCTGCTCTTAACGCTCATGGTGAACCATGTGAAGCCGCTCTCAGCAGGAAGTCTGGTCTTGGTTCCGAGGTGTTCTGAGGTATTCCTGATCATCTGCAACCCTGTGTGTGTGTGTGTATGTGTGTGTGTGTGTGTGTGTGTGTGTGTGTGTGTGTGTGTGGAGGAGCTGTGTTTAATCAGGCACAGCCCGGCGCTGCAGATGCGTAGTGAAGGCCTTGCCTCCCTGACCCAGGCTAGCGTTCACACTTAACCCCTTGTTAGGTCAGGCATCCGCTCTTGGTTGAGCTCAAGTGTTAACGTTCCCACCCAGGGGGCTCCACACACACACACACACACACACGCTGGGGTCCTCAGCGCTGGGGACAGGTGTGCATAACCATCTGGTGCTTGGAGAGAAAGAGGGTCACTGCTTTCAAATCACTAGAGGGTGAGCGAATCCCTGGGCACATTCACAGCAGGAAAACCAGGACACTTAGATGCCTGCCTGTCTGCCTGCCTTCCTGCCTGCCTGCCTGCCTGCCTGCCTGCCTGCTTCCTGCCTGCCTGCCTGCCTGCCTGCCTGTCTGCCTGTCTGTCTGCCTGTCTGCCCAACTTCCTATCTGCCTGCATGTGTCTTCCTGCCTGCCTGTCTGTCTGTTCATCTGTTTCTAATACAATTTCAAACACATTCAGATATCAACAGTGGCTTCATAGGAAATGCATTGAATCTTCACTGGAAACTGACTACCGAGGGACCTGATCGACGGGTCAGTCCTCATGTAAGGGTCACGAGACTGCTGCCCTGTTGGTCAGCCTGGCGTGAGGGAGGGGAGAGGAGGTGGGGGGAGTAGAGGAGAGGAGGTGGGGGGAGAGGGTAGGAGGTGGGGGGAGAGGGGAGGAGGTGGGGGGAGAGGGGAGGTGAGGTGAGGGGGGAGGAGGTGGGGGGAGAGGGGAGGTGGGGGGAGTAGAGGAGAGGAGGTGACGGGGGAGGAGAGGGGGAGGAGGTGGGGGGAGAGGGGAGGTGAGGGGAGGTGGGGGGAGAGGGGAGGTGAGGTGAGGGGGGAGGAGATGGGGGGAGAGGGGAGGTGGGGGGAGAGGGGAGGTGAGGTGAGGGGGGAGGAGGTGGGGGGAGAGGGGAGGTGAGGTGAGGGGGGAGGAGGTGGGGGGAGAGGGGAGGAGAACATGTTACATTAATAAAAGGCCCACAGTTCAGCACTTCACTGTTTAAGGCTACAGAACCAGCTCATCTGACCCAGAACTGCTAGTGAAAGCCTTCCAGCTGACGCACAGAGCTCATGTCAGGTGTTTAACGTGTGCTTAGCATGTGGAGGGAAAACAAAGCAGCCTGATGGCAGTGGAGCAGGTTGTAACTGTGCTGGGCAGCACAGACACTGAGGCAACACTGCCTCTTAGTGGACACGTTCAGAACTGCACCCAGACGAGGCGAGTCGCCTCTGGGTCTCAAGTAACATCAAGTTCAAGTTTATTGATGTTTGTAAAAACTTCTGGTATGTTTGGAAGTCTTCGGCCCTCCTCTTTTTCCTAGCGACCTGCCTAAACCTAGAATAAATGATGTAACCTGTAATAATACCTGTGATAAATCCTAATCTTATCTGAGCTGTTGTTCTTATGAAAACTGTGTAGCTGTCTGAGGTGGATACATGTCTGGAGAGCAAGCAGCTGAGAGCATGTCTCCTGAGAGAAGACACTGATGTGCAATAGATCCATTTAACAGACGTTTTGATAGGGAGTGTATATCTCAGTGATGGCTCATTGGACGGCAGATCACGGTTCAGATCCCCCACGTACATCGCCTATGATAAAAGCATCTGCTAAACGAGGACATCGTAAATCCCGAGCGATGAACGGGGGCAAAGTATGCGCTTATCGCTTCCTGAATAGGTTATTTCCGACTTTTCATGATGAAACTTCGATTGTATTCTGTCTGATGAGTCGGTGTTCCAGAAAAACGTCTGGTTGTATTGAAGTCCTCAGAGAGAGATGGTTACCGGTTGCTAGGTCCGGTGTGCATCGTGTTTACCTGAAACCCCACATCCGACCCCGACGGTGAACCGTGTCTGATCCCTGTCGACAGGCCTCCCCACCCCCCGCCCGACCACAGCGGTCAAGGTCAAGTGGAACCGTTTGTCGATGACCGGCGGCAGCGATCACCTGGAAGTTTCCCTTCCAGACTGTAAACAACCAAGTCAGCTTGCGGTCAGAAAGTATACTTTTGCTGTTTACCTGACCACACGTGACCATCTCTGTTCTTCTCAGAGGGGTGTGAGGTCGACTCTGGAGACCCCTCTTACCCTTTTACGGTCGCTGGGAAACATCCGAGTGACGGGGGAGATGTTTTTGACATCCCAAAATTCTCTACATCAAACTATTTGAATCTTAAAATGTTTGGAGTTGTTCCCAGGCCTGGACCTCCAGCCCCCATCTCCCCCAGCCCCCAGCTCCCCCAGCCCCTCCAGCCCCCATCTCCCCCAGCCCCCAGCTCCCCCAGCCCCTCCAGCCCCTCCAGCCCCCATCTCCCCCAGCCCCCAGCTCCCCCAGCCCCTCCAGCCCCCAGCTCCCCCAGCCCATCCAGCCCCTCCAGCCCCCAGCTCCCCCAGCCCATCCAGCCCCTCCAGCCCCCAGATCCCCTAGCTCCCCCAGCCCCTCCAGCCCCCCCAAAGCCCCCAGCTCCTCCAGCCCCCAGCTCCTCCAGCCCCCAGATCCCCCAGCTCCTCCAGCCCCCAGATCCCCCAGATCCCCCAGCCACCAGATCCCCCAGCCCCTCCAGCCCCCAGCCCCTCCAGCCCCCTCAGAGCCCCCAGCTCCTCCAGCCCCCAGATCCCCCAGCCACCAGATCCCCCAGCCCCTCCAGCCCCCAGATCCCCCAGATCCCCCAGCTCCTCCAGCCCCCAGATCCCCCAGATCCCCCAGCCACCAGATCCCCCAGCCCCTCCAGCCCCCAGCCCCTCCAGCCCCCTCAGAGCCCCCAGCTCCTCCAGCCCCCAGATCCCCCAGCCACCAGATCCCCCAGCCCCTCCAGCCCCCAGATCCCCCAGATCCCCCAGCTCCTCCAGCCCCAAGCATCAGGAGCTGCAGCCCGGTTTCCTGGGGACGTAGGAGGCTATGAGGATCACGGCTCATCAGGCTTCAGCTGGGTTAATGAACCCTCTCGTCCCTCCCCCGTCTCCCCCGCCCGGCCCAGGCATTACTCACGGGCCCAGGCATTACTCACGGGCCCAGGCATTACTCACGGGCCCAGCGGAGAAAAAAAAAAGCTGTCAGTGTTGCTACGCCTCAGCAACCCCATGTACACACAAAGACACACACACACAGTCATACTATATATAAACACACTCACAGTCATGTATAAACACACACACGCACTGTCGTATGTAAACACACACAGATCATGGAGGTGGTTGCCCCGAGGTCGAGGAGAGCTGCGTAACAGCTGCTGATCCTCCTGCCTGTGTTGGGAGAGTTAAATCAGGCTGCTCTGGATGTGGATAAACACAATATACAGGCATAATTGAATCTCTCTTTCTCTCTTTCTCCCTTTCTCTCCTCTCTTGCACTCTCTCTCTCCGTCTCTCTTGCTCTCTCACACACTCTCTCTCTCTCCGTCTCTCTTGCTCTCTCACACTCTCTCCTCCAGTACCAATGCCAGGAGCTGGCTGTGGCCCTGTTAGAGTGTGTGGAGTTGTCAAGGGGTTACATGACTTCAGTACTACAGTACAGCAGGGATGTGTGTCCACAATACATCACTAACATCCTAAATCCAGTGGTCGCTGTGGTGCTCTAGTTAGAGTCATGTGTTGTTTTTTAGTATTGTACTGGAGCATATATGATGGTTAGTATTTTGTTTCCTGGAATAAAATGGTTAATCCAGATAGATTACGTTTGTTTACCCACATGTGCAGGTTGTGCGTCGATTCTGACAGGATGTGATTTGTCTTACGTCTAAACCCTTCCCTGAGCCCAGATGGCAGGTGAATGGTCCAGTGTGTAATATTACAGATGATTGTTCAACTGTCCCGAGGCATAGCGAAGTTTCCACAGACAAATCCACATCTTGGCTGATCCGGTAAATTCCAGTTCTGCAGCGTTGATCACTTGGCCCAGATAGAGCAATATAGATTATTCTTATCCTTGCTTCGCCGGATGATGTGCCTGTCGACTAGAGGTCTGTTAAGTTCAGAGCTTTGCATAAAAACATGCAGTGTTGTCATTTCCTGTCATGTTGAAAAACAAAACGACCTACTTTAACATGATGTCCTGATCAGTTAATACATACATTTATAAAGTATTTTAGCGTCCTTCTACTTTATTTCAAGGCGATATTTTAATAATAAATGATCGTTAACAGTCCTCTTTGACCATTATTAGGATAGGTTAGTGTCAGTATTCCAGGAATTTAATTATTGAACTAGGACTGGCCGTTTCTCCCGAGTAATGAGATGTCATTACAAGACAGCTGACTTTAAACCAGATGCGTGTGCGACAGGTTTAGAGAGAGCGTCTCTACGGCTGGGACTTCACGCTGTATGTTACTCCTCTGAGACCTGTGATGCGGGGGCGTAGCTATAGAAGAAAACCCTCCACATTGAAAAGCTTCCTCACAGAGCTGTCAACGCGTCTTTGGCGGCTCAGGATTACAAGTAGATTCGTTTTAAACTTCCAGAAAACCTTTTGAATAGCTCATTCAAAGAACGGCGCAGGGGAATGGGTGGCCCTCTTGCACGCGGTGTCAGAAACGATTAGCCTGGGAGAAGAGTGAAGCTTACAGCGAAAGCTATTCACGGCATTGCGGGAGGGAGAATATAATTCACTCCAAACAATCCTCTCCGTCCCACTCACCTAATTGTTTGATATAGTATGTGTCCACTTAAACCCATGAGCATGAAACATTGGTATTTTAAGCAGAGACATCAAAGTGGGAACATTTTAGCCTGAAAAGGGAAAAGCGAAGCAAAAATATTTATTTTACAGGCATAGCTCTGTGAAGCCACGGTGCATTGTTTATGCATTTGTCATAGTGTGTCAGTTGGCCTAAACCCTAGACAAACCGTCTTGCCTAACGGTGAAATTATGTAGAACACCGGGGAAGTAAATCAGTCAAGATTTAGAAGATATAGCTTTTCAATTTGTGTTTTTAATACATAGTCGCCTGAAATTCGAATATACACTGGAGGCTAGATATTCAAATAGACAATTACGGTGATTCTTCAGAGCGTGAGGTCCCTGTACTAGATTGATTTAATTCCATATGTCAACTAACCATTTCGCCGACTCTTTTGACTTTCTCATAACTTACTTTCCCAACACGGTTATTGCAATGGATTTCAGTTAGTGGATGTGACTTGTTAGCACAACGCCCCAAACTGGTGCTTGTCTGCGTAATAAGGAAGTAGCCGAATCCCTCGCGCACCTGCCGCATGCAAGTCTCCCCCGCTGTACTAAACATTTTATTTGAACGAAAACGACATCAGGCTACAAGTCCAAAAGGTAAGAAGAGAACCGTGTGTCGGCTCAACTGGTTGGTCATGAAACGTGAATTTAGAGAGTAGAAACGTTTTGGGGCAACCTAACTATAAGAAACGATGCTTCTTGCTAGTTTTTGACATAAACATAATTTGCAAGTTGCAGTTTCCTCCCAAATCATTGTAGGCAGAGTAGTCCAGGAAATAGGTGTTCAATTTGTTGCATAGGCTATGCTACGCTATTATGAAATGATCCCTCTCAAATACGCGTAAGTCTAGCTAAACCTGCTGTTAAATATCTAATATATAAATAGTGTAAGTAGTATTAGGTAGGAAGCAGTACAATTACTAAACTTCGCCGTGCGCCTTTAGCCTGTAATGGGCAAACAGGCCTACAGTGTTGCCTAGTGATGCTTAAACGTAGCTCTTGTGGTTGCTTTGATAACATGCTAGGATGTCGGAGGCAGAAGAAGACACGTTCAAGGCCGTTGAGTTGGATCAACAAGCACCAGGGTCCGCCTCAACTGACCCCACTCCCGTTCAACCGGCTGCAGCTGAACCGAGTTCACCGGCGCTTCAGTCTCCCGTGACCCCTTCCACAGAGAGCGCGGGACCCGCCATGCCGCCCAGCGCCCAGTCGAAGGAGAATCAGTGGACGTCAGCAGTGAACCAGTTCAAACTGAAGAGGTTTTTTGTCTTGAGGGTAATGACTCACGCACTCTTTATTACCGGGGCGCCGGGCCTTGCGCTATTATTTTGATTCGGTCAAAATGGCAACGCCATATCTCAGAAATCACTCAATCAGACAGTTCTGCAGAAGCAGAGTCTTGCGTGCCTGTGTTTCTCGGTTTTTCTATCCGAGTTTTTTGTCAGTACTGTTTGGTCAGCATTGCGCTCATCCTCAACACTCTTATTAAGCCAACGTAAATAGTACAAATCAATTTAAAAAATTATAAAGTAACACATTTTCCTATTTCTGATTTTGTAATATAGAGAAGAACAGAGGCACAATGATGCGTTTAATTACATTCTGAAATTAATTAGGCTTATTGTGTAGAGGAGAAATCCACTGGGTCCAATGGCCAGATTTATGAGATTATTTTATAATGATCCGCAACGTCACGGTTATTTACACCTCAGGCAGTTGTAGCAGCGCAAAAACCCCAGAGATTAACTGCCCCTCAGCCCGCTTCCCCGCCCACGGTAAATATTACTGTGTTTAATCAGCCGCCAAGCCAGCCAGACACTCCTAAACTAAATCAATTAATCTGTCCTCTAATTCACGGACATGTCGCAAGCGTTGTCAGCGGAATCTGGCACGTTCTCGCGCTTCTACCCGAGTCCAGAGTGTGATCCAGGGAAAGTATCGCGTTGCTGGAGCTGAGAGTTAATGTATACATATTAATTATTTAAAAAGTAAAGGGACAGATTTGCAGTTAAAAAAAAGTGTCCCACCTATGTATAACGAAAGTTACTTTCCTGCTTCCCTGGTTACCTGCTTCCCTGGTCCCTGGTTACCTGGTCCCTGGTCCCTGGTTCCCTGGTCCCTGGTTCCTGGTTCTGATGTGTCTCATCTCCCCCCAGCCCGGGACTCTGGACCAGGCTGTGGAGGACGTTAAGAGCCTGGTGGATCAGCAGGTGGATGGGAGAGTCCTCAGCACCTGGCTGCTGGCTGAGTAAGCAACACTTCTAATCATAATAATGACAACAACACCTTTAATCATAATAATGACAACCTTTAATTTGTAATGTGCCTTCTTGCACAGAGAGAGAGAGGTTCTGAGAGAGGTTCTGTTCGTCTGAGGAGAGAGAGGTTCTGTTCTTCTAAGGAGAGAGAGAGGTTCTGAGAGGGGTTCTGTTCGTCTGAGGAGAGAGAAAGAGAGAGGTTCTGTTCATCTGAGGAGAGAGAGAGGTTCGTCTGAGGAGAGAGGGAGGTTCTGAGAGAGGTTCTGTGCGTCTGAGAAGAGAGAGGTTCTGTTCGTCTGAGGAGAGAGAGAGGTTCTGAGAGAGGTTCTGTTCGTCTGAGGAGAGAGAGAGGTTCTGAGAGAGGTTCTGTTCTGGGACGTGTTGTTCCTTCTTGAAATCGGCTTCAAAGAAACCTGATCACAACCTTTTCTTACGGTTCGTTCGGTCTGAGTGCTTTGTACCTGTCTACTGTTTAACGGTGATGTTTCGTTTGCTACCGTACTCTGGAGTGTACTGTACACAAGGGCCAATCATCCGGACATCACTAAACTATCAAACAGTCGTCGTTGTAGACTTGCTCATTTCCTTGTTTTATATAATGAAGTTAAAGTTATAGGAGATGATATAACAGAAACGAACATGCAACAAAATGAACCGGCTTGAGGACATTTATCAAACTCGTTTGCTTGTTCAAGGCCCTTGACTCTTGCACAAGCTTTCAGGGAACAGGGCTGTGCCACGAGAAGATGAATAATACATTCTTCTTCTGCACGGTTTCCACTCCACACAATGACACAGTGGCAGCAACTTTGCAGCGTGGCGCTGGGAGCAGCCGTATGCTGCAAACAGGAGGAAGTTTATGCGATAGTTGGTGACAGCAGTATGGGAGGAGGGGGAGGGAGAAGTCAGACCAGGTCAGCTGGAGTTATGCACCCTGGGCCAGGCTGGGCTGGAGTTATGCACCCTGGGCCAGGCCGGGCTGGGTTATGCACCCTGGGCCAGGCTGGGCTGGAGTTATGCACCCTGGGCCAGGCCGGGCTGGAGTTATGCACCCTGGGCCAGGCTGGGTTATGCACCCTGGGCTGGGTTATGCACCCTGGGCCAGGCTGGGTTATGCACCCTGGGCTGGGTTATGCACCCTGGGCCAGGCTGGGCTGGGTTATGCACCCTGGGCCAGGCTGGGCTGGGTTATGCACCCTGGGCCAGGCTGGGTTATGCACCCTGGGCCGGGCTGGGTTATGCACCCTGGGCCAGGCTGGGTTTGTCTGAACAGTATAGGGGAGAAGATGGGAAGCATTCAGGGTAGCCTGCTAAAGCAGTGGTCTTCCACCCTGGTCCTCAGGGACCCCCCCCCTCTTCCAACACCAGCTGACCCAAATGAAAGGGCCATTGTCAGAGCTTGGTAAAGACTCAGTCACTTCCAACACACCTGATTCTAATGACTGGGTCGTTACCAAACTCTGACAATGACCCTTTCATTTGGGTCAGGTGTGTTGGAGCTGCGAAACATCTAAAACATGCAGGGCAGAGGGTTGAAGACCACAGCTCTGGAGAACATAGACCACTTCAACCTCCTAAACCTAATTCCCTCCAGACCAAACACAACACTGTCAAAGCTCCTGGTACAATGCTGTCATCACTGGGATTTCAGTTTCATTTCACGCTGTCATCACTGGGATTTCAGTTTCTTTTCACGTGAAAACAAACATTAACGGAATCTGCCCAGTAGAGGGAGAAAACATTTGGTAAAGTGAGGTGTGATGTTGGCAGCGTAGCGCTGAGCCTTCCGGGGGGGGGGGAGGTTGGTTGGTGTGACAAGACATAAAGGGGGAGATCAGGGGGGGTTTGCGTGCCCCCCCAGCCTCCCACCTGCGTGTGCCCGGGACGTGAACCCAGCGCCCCCCTCGTGACCTCAGCCCCCCCCCTCGTGACCTCAGCCCCCCCCTCGTGACCCCAGCCCTTCGAGCAGGTGACTCAACCCCTCGTCCACACCTTTCATATGCCGCCTGCGCTGCTGGCTCTGAAACCCTCTCCTTGTGTTATCTGCTTGTGTGTGTATCTGTGTGTGTGTCTGTGCCTTAGAGCTGTCCTTAATGCATGTGCATCTCCAAGGAAACGGACAATCGGGTTTAAAACGGCCTATGATTTAGTTTTACACCCAGTAAACTTGTGTTGGGGGATTTGGCGACTGTGTAGGTCCGGGGTCTCCATTCCAAGCTGTCGTTTATATTCAGCCTGGCTGATGTCTTGGTGACACAGTTTTCCAACGGCTATTTTTTAATTTATTTTTTTTCGTCTTGTTGATATAGCATTTGGGACCCAGAGATGCTTGCATGCATATTGGATGAACTTTGCCAAGGGCGTTTCTTGAAATTAGGAAGCTTTTCCAGTATGTACATAATTGAGTGACCAGGCTATACATGCTTTTTGTCTTTACTCAAAATAACCTCGTACGGAGTTCATTTAAAGATGTCAAAATATACAAGCTGATAACAAACGTGTTCATCCCCCGTAGGCCGTGCCCATGGCAACACTCCATCACTCTCACCCTCTGAGACGGAGAGATTCCTCTGCATGTTTTATAGAGGGAAAAGAGAGACTTGTTTAACAGGTTTTATGAAAAGAGAGCTCATTTTTGGTCTGTGTGCATTTCTAAACTCTGTGTATTTGTGCTGCTCCTGGTGTTGAATGTACTGAATCTGTAGCGCATCTTTAAGGGGTTTTTGTTTTTCCAGGGCGACTTATGAATCAAAGCAGCGTTTCAGAAGCAGTTCCTGCTGTCGTGTGTGTAGCGGAGCGCAGCCGTCAGGTTAAACGGAACGCATCACGACAGTTTGTTTGTCCCACAGTTCTGCTGACTGGAAAGTGTGAAGTTTGGGTTTTGTTTGAGCTGCTAACCCTTACACTGCAGGGTGTGTGTGTCTTGTCATGGAGTGTGTGTGTCCCGTCAGGGTCTCAGTGTGTGTGTGTGTGTGTGTGTGTGTGTGCAGGGTGGACCACTGGAACAATGAGAAGGAGCGCTTGGTGCTGATCACAGAGGGTTCTCTCCTGGTCTGTAAGTACGACTTCGTCATGCTGAACTGTGACACCATCCAGAGGATCCCTCTCAACTTTGTCGACCGCATCGCCCACGGCAACTTCACCTTCCCACCACGCTCCCTCATCTCGTGAGTCCTCTCATCACCTCCACCTCTCCTCTCATCACCTCTCTTCTCATCCCCTCCACCTCTCCTCTCATCCCCTCCACCTCTCCTCTCATCCCCTCCACCTCTCCTCCTCCAGCTCCCCTCATCCCCTCCACCTCTCCTCCTCCACCTCTCCTCTCCTCTTCTCATCCCCTACACCTCTCCTCCTCTTCTCCTCCTCTCATCCCGTCCTCCTCTTCTCCACCTCTCATTCTCCTCCTCTCATCCCCTCCACCTCTCCTCCTCCTTTCTCCTCTAAAAGTTTACCTTCTCTCGGAGATTTGACATGCAAATTCTCTCTCAACTGCTTTGCCTATGTCATGTCATGGAAATCAATCTGGTAAAGTTCCTCTTCAGAAGAATGAGTGATAGTTCCCTGAACACCCAAACACTGTTACACACCCGCCAGCATGACATGTTCATTCAGCTTTTATCCTGCGACATACAGAGAGGGAATTGAACATGCGACTTCTGTAGTCAAATACTCTAACCACTATGCTACAGCAGTGTGTCCTGGAAAGCCTTGCCACAACTTTTCCCCAAGCACCCTCCGACAGAGTCTGCCCTCCTCCCTGTATTCCAGTCCACATCCTAATGCATTCTTCATAACGCCATGAAAGATTAACACTAGGAGTATTAGCTGTTGGAGGTGTCAGTTATTACAATGAAATTAGACTTTGCTGGTGGCAGGGAGGAGAGTGTGTTGTGCGTGGTGGAGGGAGAGGGGCTGGGCTGGAAGGAGGCAGGCGGACAGGAAAGCTTGTGGAGGGTGAAGCTGTCACTAGGAGAGCTCTGGAACTGCACTCCAGTATAACTGATTAGTGGCAGAAATGAATGTAGTTCTTTCATGCAAACCTTTTAAAGCTGGCTCAGGGGACACCAATCCAAGGAAAACTAATTTGATGAATAAAATGTAACGCTCCATAAAGCACTCAGAGCAGGCAGGCCTGTACTGGAGGCCTGATCTGTGAGCATTATATTCAATTATAAATAAAACGCCAGAGAAAATCACCCTGGAGTCTAACAGTATAAAACCAGCTTCCCAAAAGAAAAGACCCTCATCCCATCTCTCTCTCTCTCTCTCTCTCTCTCTCTCTGCTTCTCTCTCTGCTTCTCTCTGCTTCTCTCTCTCTCTGCTTCTCTTTCTTTCTCTCTGCTTCTCTCTCTCTCTTTGCTTCTCTCTCTCGGTTAATTAAGTAACATCACGAGAGAGAGTGCTGAAATCATCAGCGTTTTCGGTGCGAGGCTGAAGATGACAGAACTGGAGGACTGTTCTACAAGAGACTCTTTAGTTTACAGTAATAAGCAACAGCAGATCACGATGTGCTCGTTTTGAAAATCTTTTCTCTGGCTCTGGTTCCACAACTGGAACAAGGCTGTAGCCAGATATCCCAAACATTTTCCTGCACACAGGTGTACAGGTGACAGCAGACCAATTAGCGTGTATCATTTACATGTGCCTGTGTGTTTCTCTTATAATTCAATTAAATAAGCCCCTGGTGTACGACGTGTGTGTCTGCGGTGTGGCAGGTTCATGAAGGACCACCGGCTCCACTTAGTGTTGAGCCAGCACACACACATACCCCGTCCCCTCAGAGGGTGTTTACATTTAGTCATTTAGCAGACGCTCTTATCCAGAGAGACTTACAGTAAGTACAGGGACATTCCCCCCGAGGCAAGTAGGGTGAAGTGCCTTGCCCAGGTACACAACTTCATTTTGGCATGGCCGGGAATCGAACCAGCGACCTTCTGATTACTAGCCCGATTCTCTAACTGCTCAGCCACCTGACTCCAGGGCAGGGAGAGACACGGCACACAGCCTCACCAGCTGAATGTGTCTGTTGGATCTGGGGAAAAGAGACAGAGAGGTTTTTCATCTCAAGTTTTCTCCAGATACATCTTTATGAACAAAATGTTGTATACAGTACATTTCTGTCTCAGGGAGAAGAGAGAGAGAAAGAGGAGAGAGAGAGAGAGAGAGAGGTGTTTTGGAGAAGTGCCTTCTTTCCAAACTGTCTAGACAAGATAATTACTGCGTCTCTTCTCCGCAGTCAGCTAGCTTTATTCCTGCCTCAAATAACCTGCTGAGAACATTCAAAGCAACAGAGATGTTTGTGGAGTTTGGAAAATGATAAATGGTCGTTCTCCCCTGGCCCTAGTTAGTGTAGCTGTGGGGAGGTGGGGCGGTAGGAGAGGAGGAGACAGGAGTTAGTAAGGAAGAGAGGAAAAGAAAACTATGAAAACTTACTGTAAGTCGCTCTGGATAAGAGCGTCTGCTAAATGTAAATGTAAAAGAGCTAGGTTGACTAAAATAATCCAGGAAGAAGGGGGGAGCTGCAGTAGTTATATCTGAACAGCAGAGGGCGCTCTATGACACATTAACCTCCTGTGGTGTCATCAGAACTGATCGCTGACATGCTTTCGTTTCTTAAACACCTCCACAAGAGATTATGGAGTGGAGAGACTGAGCTAGAGAGACTAGTGGATACTAGTGACGTAGAGAGACTATCTCAGAGACTATTGAGGTAGAGAGACTATCTTAGAGACTATTGAGGTAGAGAGACTATCTTAGAGACTATTGAGGTAGAGAGACTATCTTAGAGACTAGTGAGATAGAGAGACTATCTTAGAGACTATTTTAGAGACTAGTGAGATAGAGAGACTATCTTAGAGACTATTGAGGTAGAGAGACTAGTGGATACTATTGAGGTAGAGATCCTGTGCCCTGTGTAGCTGTCCAGCTGCAGGACTCTACCCTGGCTGTGTTAAGAGATGGATCCTTCACCGGCCAGATGACCAGGGAGAGGTCAGGAGGAGGGGGGCCGCGGGACAGAGGTTCGAGATGTTTGTGGAGTTTGGAAAATGATAAATGGTCGTTCTCCTGTTCTCCCCTGGCCCTAGTTAGTGTAGCTGTGGGGAGGTGGGGCGGTAGGAGAGGAGGAGACAGGAGTTAACAAGGAAGAGAGGAAAAGAGCTAGGGTGACTAAAATAATCCAGGAAGAAGGGGGGAGCTGCAGTAGTTATATCTGAACAGCAGAGGGCGCTCTATGACACATTAACCTCCTGAGGTGTCATCAGAACTGATCGCTGACATGCTTTCGTTTCCTAAACACCTCCACGAGAGATTATGGAGTGGAGAGACTGAGGTGGAGAGACTAGTGAGCTAGAGAGACTAGTGGATACTAGTGATGTAGAGAGACTATCTCAGAGACTATTGAGGTAGAGAGACTATCTCAGAGACTATTGAGGTAGAGAGACTATCTTAGAGACTATTGAGATAGAGAGACTATCTCAGAGACTATTGAGGTAGAGAGACTATCTTAGAGACTAGTGAGGTAGAGATACTATCTTAGAGGCTATTGAGTTAGAGAGACTATCTTAGAGACTATTGAGGTAGAGAGACTATCTTAGAGACTAGTGAGATAGAGAGACTATCTTAGAGACTATTGAGGTAGAGCGACTATCTTAGAGACTAGTGAGATAGAGAGACTATCTTAGAGACTAGTGAGGTAGAGAGACTAGTGGATACTATTGAGATAGAGATCCGGTGCCCTGTGTAGCTGTCCAGCTGCAGGACTCTACCCTGGCTGTGTTAAGAGATGGATCCTTCACCGGCCAGATGACCAGGGAGAGGTCAGGAGGAGGGGGGCCGCGGGACGGAGGTTCGAACCTGTGTGTCTAAGTGTGCAGTAGACCTCAGGCCGTCTGTTTTACTATCACCTAAAGTGGAGTTAAAGAAACAAACATTAAGAAACGACTGGAACTGGTTGTGAAGACATGATGTGTCCTAACCCTATCCTGTCCTCTCTTTCACTCTCATTCTATCGTTCTGGGTTTGACTTCTAGTACTCTTGTCTCTCCCCTCATCCCTCCTGCCTCCTTTCCCTCCCTCCCTCTTCTCCTCCTCCTCCTCCCTCCCTCTTTTCCTCCCTCCCTCCCTCCCTCTTCTCCCCCTCCCTCCCTCCCTCTTCTCCCCCTCCCTCCCTCTTCTCCTCTTCCCTCCCTCTTCTCTCTCCTCTCCTCCCTCCCTCTTCTCCTCCTCCTCCCTCGTCTCCTCCCTCCCTCTTCTCCTCCCTCTTCTCCTCCCTCTTCTCCTCCCTCTTCTCCCTCCTCTCCTCCCTCCCTCTTCTCCTCCTCCTCCCTCGTCTCCTCCCTCCCTCTTCTCCTCCCTCTTCTCCTCCCTCTTCTCCTCCCTCTTCTCCTCCCTCTTCTCCTCCCTCTTCTCCCTCCTCTCCTCCCTCCCTCTTCTCCTCCTCCTCTCTCCTCCCTCCCTCCCTCCCTCATTTCACTTCTTCTTTATCATCACCCTGTTCTTCCTTCTCTTTCATATATGGATCCCACTGGATGAGAGAGGGGATGAGGGTTAGTGCTGGCTGATGCATGCTGGATGACTGGCTGAGAGACTTTCAGGCTCTATTGAGCAATCAGGGGATTTGTGTGTTGGCATGGAGACAATGTGGGACACTTGCCATGGCAGCTGAAGCCGTCCCTCGTGTTTATCTAGTGTGTTGACTTACGAGTCCTCAGCTCCTCAGAGTGCAGGGAAGGAATTTTTAGTCGCTTGCCCTAAAGCTTAGCTAAGAATACAGTGTGTGTATGTTTGTGCGTGCGCACGCAAGCTGTGTGTGGTAGTGTGTGTGTCAGGTTCATGTTGTGTGTGTTTTCTTGTGAGTGTGCAGGTGTGAGTGAGTGTTTGTTAGTTAGTTGATGTGTGTGTGCCCCTGGTAAAGGTCAGGATGTAAACCAGATGACCTGTCTTGGACAGGGAGGGTCCTCCTGGGCCCAGCATGCAGCAGTGTTGACTCCCAGCATGCAGCAGTGTTGACTCCCAGCATGCAGCAGTGTTGACTCCCAGCATGCAGCAGTGTTGACTCCCAGCATGCAGCAGTGTTGACTCCCAGCATGCAGCAGTGTTGACTCCCAGCATGCAGCAGTGTTGACTCCCAGAATGCAGCAGTGTTGACTCCCAGCATGCAGCAGTGTTGACTCCCAGCATGCAGCAGTGTTGACTCTGCTCACTCCTCTTTCTGCCTCTCCTCTGGTTTCTCCCTCTACGGTCTTGCTTTCTGCATCCCACTCTCTCTCTCTCTCCCCTCCCTCCCTCCTTTACTTCTGTTCTCTTCTGTCTCTCTCTCCTACTCTCCTCTCTCTCACGCCTACCTTCTCTCTCCTCTCTCTCCTCCTCTCTCTCACGCCTACCTTCTCTCTCCTCTCTCTCTCTCTCTCCTACCTTCTCTCTCCTCTCTCTCACTCCTACCTTCTCTCTCCTCTCCCACGCTCCTCTCTCTCTCTCTCTCTCCTCACTTTCTCCTGTGAGGTCTCTGTGTTGAGGACACTTGACTCCTGGGGCTGGTGTTGAAGTCCAAACCCCACCACAGTGCTGGCGTGTCAGTAGGACGACTTCCAAGGCCTCTGGCTGCAAAGCCCATCCCAGCCTACCTGTCTGGGCCGGTCCCTTGTGGTGGTAGCTTACCTGTGGAATTTTCAAGAGCTTTTCTTTTTTTATATCCTCATTTATACCAGGTTAATAGCCGTGCTCTTTGCTCGTACAAAGAGAAGCGCACACAGGATTCCCCCCCTCCTTCTCACCCTTCGTTCGGTTGAAATATAATCAGTCTTTTAGCCCTGGCTGTGCTTTTGTGCTCTTGTAAAGACTCTCTCCCCCCCTCCCTCCCCCCTCATGACATGTGCTAAGGGAGGAGTTCGCTGTTCAGGTCCATTGTCATGTGGAAGGTGCTTGTGTAAACCGGTAGCAAGGGGATTGTGGGTGTCTGTAAAGCCCTTTGTGACATTATTTGTCCAAAAAAAAAGAAAGAAAGAAAAGAAAAAGCGAGGCAGTATCCAAACATGGCGTTCTGTGTTTGTGATGCTTCCTATGTGGTTCTGGGAGGTGTGCAGCAGCAGAATGCATGCCCCGGGGATCTCTGTGGGCTTAGCAGGAAGGGCTCTTGCTCAGTGTGTTGCTCCAGTGCTAGAAGCTACAAGCCAGGAGGAACTGCTAGTTCCACTGCTGCTGCACTCTGGAGACATTCTCAGAGTCTAACATCTGGCGAATCACAATGGAAAATAACCAGTGATGGTAACAAGTACACAGAAAAATGACAGCTTGCTTTTGAAGTTGTAGGGGGAGATATAGACAGTGAGTTAGAGATGTGGAGAGAGGGGGGGAGAGAGACATAGACAGTGAGGTAGAGAGAGAGGGGGGAGAGACATAGACAGTGAGGTAGAGAGAGAGGGGGAGAGAGACATAGACTGAGTTAGAGATGTAGAGAGAGGGGGGAGAGAGACATAGACAGTGAGTTATAAATGTTGAGACGGGGGGGGAGAGAGACGGAGGTAGAGATGTAGATGTGGGGGGGTTTGTTTCAGGACGCTTGACTGTGACACTGAGGTGTTACAACATCCAGGGTGTTACCGTGGGTTACAGCTGTAACTGTAACAGCTGTACTGTAGCTGTAGACGCCACACACAGCTGTGTACGTTGCCAGCCAAGTCGGAGCCTTCTGAGGTTCATCAGTCTTACAGAAAACAACATGCCCAGAGGTGATGTTCATTAAAACCTATTGATTTATTTTTAAAAGAGAGAGAAAGAGAGAAAGAGGAGAGAAAGAGAGAAAGAAAGAAAGAAAGAGAGAGAGAGAGAGAGAGAGAGAGAGAGAGAGAGAGAGAGAGAGAGAGAGAGAGAGAGAGAGAGAGAGAGAGAGAGAGGAGAGAGAGAGAGAGAGAGAGAGAGAGAGAGAGAGAGAGAGAGAGAGAGAGAGAGAGAGAGAGAGAGAGAGAGAGAGAGAGAGAGAGAGAGAGAGAGAGAGAGAGAGAGAGAGAGAGAGAGAGGAGAGAGAGGAGAGAGAGAGAGAGAGAGAGAGAGAGAGAGAGAGAGAGAGAGAGAGAGAGAGGAGAGAGAGAGAGAGAGAGAGAGAGAGAGAGAGAGAGAGAGAGAGAGAGAGAGAGAGAGAGAGAGAGAGAGAGAGAGAGAGAGAGAGAGAGAGAGAGAGAGAGAGAGAGAGAGAGAGAGAGAGAGAGAGAGAGAGAGAGAGAGAGATAAATAAGCCGTTCCTCCGCAGCCGTGTGCCAGATAGCAGCCCTGTGCTGGTAAACATGAAGCTCTGCCCCAGAGGTACATCAGATTACTGACATTTTGTCAGAATGTTAGCTTTGTTACCATGGGGGTGAAAGGTCAAGTAGAGCAGTGTGCAGAACCAGCCTGCCTGGGGGAGGAGGGGGGGAGTTTTAAGATATATTGGAGTTAAACATGAACGAACATAAAAAGGAAAGATGTATTTGTGGGTTAGCGAGCTGTGTATATATGTGTTACATGACTGTGTGTAACATGAATGTGTTTGTGTAACATGACTGTTTGTAACATGACTGTGTGTGTTACATGACTGTGTGTGTGTGTGTTCCCCAGGCGGGAGGGAGACGGTGTGCGTGTGTTCTGGGACCGTCTGAGGGAACCCTCCTTCAGCTCTCGCTGGAACCCGTTCTCCACAGACTACCCCTTCAGCACCTTCACCAGCCACCCCGTCAGGGGCAACAGCGACAAGCTGGCCACGCTCTGCCATGTACGCCCCTCCCCTACACCACCACGGCTGCACACACGTCCTCTTGATCTGCTGTTGAATGCTCTAGCAAATGCCCATCCCTGTATTTCCTAACCCACGTAGGAGATTGACTCATAAAGTAGTATTTGACAGTCAATGGTTGTTGTTTTTTCCACATTCCAGTTAACAGCACACCCTCCCCCACTACTTGACTGTTGTAATCTTAAATATATCTTGTAAGGGGGAGGTGGGAGGGGGGGGGCTGTAAGACAATGACTGTCAAATTCTACTTTATGAGGTTGTATGAGAAACCACTTCCATGGAATACTGGCACAGGTGATGACACCTCTTTACTGGAACACTTACTGGTGTAACGGAAGTCATTTCTTTCAACAACAACATCCCCCCCACACACACACGCACACACACATTTCAGGGGCATTAAAAAACAACCAGTGAAGGTAAGGGTTTGGTTACTGATCCGTACTGTCAAAGTAATACATTCAGTAGCTATCTAGCTAAGCTAATTAGCCACAGTCAACCTTGATTAAGCAGTGAGGGAAGCCCACTACTCCTGCGTGTGCAGCAGTGCTAAGCTAATGCCTCAGAGCTGTGCTATGGTAAGCTAGGCTAACACCTCAGAAGGAGAGCTGTGCTATGCTAAGCTAGGCTAACACCTCAGAAGGAGAGCTGTGCTATGCTAAGCTAGGCTAACATCAAGAAGGAACGTACCTGGCAGGGCCTGTGTAGCTGAGTGCAGACAGCTTAGGAGTCACAACAGAGAGGGTTCTGACAGAGCCCTTGACTTCTGACCCCCACCTCCCTGCTCCTAAACCCCCACCCTGACCCCCACCTCCCTGCTCCTAAACCCCCACCCTGACCTCCCACCTTCCTGCCCCCTCCCTCTCTGCTTCCTCCCTCCTCCTCACCCTCCTTCAAACTGTTTAACAGTTTGAACATGGTCCACAGTCCAGGTGAGGAATCTTACTGAGGTCTCCCTCCCAGATCATGTAACCAGTCATTAGGATGACTGGAGGGTCTAATCTCATAGAGCCTGGCCCATTCCACACATTCCACACACACACACACACACACACACACCTGCCTCACAGTAGTGTAGTGGGGACTGGATGGTAGATGGGAAACACTCATATGACTCAAGTGTTGGTTAGATAGTGGGTAAACTGCATGTCCATCAAACAATTATGAATCTACCTTCAAGTATGATCTTTATGTCTGTATACTGTAGAAACATATATTCAAATTGATAAACTGAATAGGGGTATTTGAACCTTCCACCTCTTGATTTGAGGTTGAATGCTGTACCTATTCCCTGTGTAACCCTAACCTTCTCACATCCTCCTCTTCCCCTCCCGCTCTCCTCAGGTCCAGGGCTTCCGGGAGCAGCTTGCGGAGGCTGCACGTGAGGCCCACAGCAAGGTGCCTGTTCCTGGGAAGGCCAACGGGGTCCTGGTCCTGAACCAGCCCCTCTTCATCGACGCCACAGTGGGCCTCATGTCCATCATTGGCAACCAGAACAAGCTGGGCTACTGCCTGGCCAGGGGCAACATCGGCTTCTAATCTCTGCTCAGGAAGATGTTCACGGAAAGTACAGCCATGTAGAGAAGAGAGTCTGTTTAGAGAAATCACATTGGTCTTACGTTGGTTTGGCACTGAATACAATGGAGTGATTATTATTTTTGTTGATCTGTTATATTTATATTTTGCTGCGCGGGATCTTTTGGGGTATTTGTTTGAGTCTTGATGTGCTTTACCGTTCTGTTCTAGAATGTGCTTCACCTTTCTGTTCTAGAATGTGCTTTACCGAAGCACTGGAAGTTCTAGAATGGTAAATCTTTTAGTAACTTATTCTTTGTCGTCTCCTCAGGAAGTTAACTTGGATTCCATAAAACATTCATGTCCCTTACTGTTCCGTCCACACTGTCAACATACATTTGTCTCATACAACTACTTAAATGCCCATTTTCTTGGTTTAATTAAAGCATGGGAATGTAGCTAACGTATGCATCTACACCTCACCACGTTTTGTGGTTTTGCGTTTGCCTTGCTGTAATAATGGACCTGTTGGGTAAGCAGAATATCCCTGTGTGCACTTCCCTGTCACAAGAGCTCTTAGACGCTCGCTGGAGCATGGAGGTGCATGTGTCAGTTTGGTTTTATCATGAGCAGTGTATTATTACAGTGTGCATGGCCCTGGAATTTCCCCTTGTAGGTGTACCATGAATCTGTTTGTCATGTTTGTATCTAATCCACGGCTCCTCTCCCCAGTCAAAGATAAACACCCTTGTGTGTTTTTCCTTGATTGGATGAGGGGGGTGCGTTTGCTGTGTGTCATAAACTCATATTTGCTTTTTATGTTGGAAACACTCTTAATGAACCTTAAAACAAGATGGCCTCTTGTCTCCCTCTTGTATAACTCTTTTGGATTCTGACTGACAAGTGCACAATAAACCGGATGCTCAACAATGAAAATATTTTCCTCCCAGCTTCCAGACACACTGAGCCCGGGTCTCACCGGCGTCAGTTTAAGCTGCTTCGCGTCCTTCTCCAGAGTAGTGCTCACTTCTGCGCTGCAGGCTCAGACTGAAAGGTGAGGTATGTGCGGTGGGGGGGTGGGGTATGTGCCTCTAAGAAGCACAGGGATCGTGTGTCTTAACCGCAGGGGCAGAAGGGGTTAACATCCCCTCCTCCCTTCCTTCTCTCCCCCTCCTCCCAAGTCACCCCCATCCTCCCTCCCTTCCCTCCCCCTCCTCCCAAGTCACCCCCATCCTCCCTCCCTTCCCTCCCCCTCCTCCCAAGTCACCCCCATCCTCCCTCCCTTCCCTCCCCCTCCTCCCAAGTCACCCCCATCCTCCCCCTCCCCCCCAGGAGTGAGGATGGGGGTGTGATCCTAGCTGGATGAAGCAGTGCCCTGGAGACATGATCGTCATCCAGCTCGTACCAGAGCCACACAGAGCTGCCACACTGCCCGATGAGAGAGAACATGAAGCTGTGTAGTTAAAGTCCTCCTGAGGTGCCTCAGAACATGGTTCCATAACCTCCTGTTTCTGGTGTTTCACCTTAAAAAATCAGTCTTATTAGCCCATTACACTTTAATCAAGATGGTGATAATGTTGGGTACGGTAGATATGGAAGGGGATATATACAAACGTGTTTGTTTATATGGTCCACATTTACGACTGTAGGAATGTGATGTAGACCAAAGATCGCCTTGTTGTGTTGCTGTTTGGTTCCCATGGAGAGAGCGAGCTGGCTGGCTGGCTGGTCGTGGAGGTGTGAACGGTTTATGGGCCTGGAATCACTGCAGCTCTAGGCAGGGGAGGGCGACGGGAGCCAGGAAGCGGGCACGAAAATGAAGGTTTGTTCAGAGTGGGCAGAATAGAGCAGAGGTTAAGTAATCAACAAACAAAAAAACAAGTATTTATATTTCGTCATCTGTGAAACATTATTTAATAGTTAAGAGTTCTGGATTCATGTTGATTCCAAGGTCACGCTTGAATGGTTAATTGATGATAATTAGGATAGGTTTTTTTTACAAGAGTAAGAAAAAAAATCACCTATGCACCCATTTTCTTAACAGACTGTAAAAGTGTCTGTTTTTAACTGCTTCGTGGAATGCAGTTTGCTCCGAGCTAATATATAAATTATGCTGGCGTCAGTTCACTTTGAAGGAGTATAAAAAAGAAAATACGTATTTTCCCACCGTGTCCTTGAATGTTCCTTTAGCGTAGTAGAGAAATGCTAACATTGAAGGCGTTATACCTGCTTGCCTTTTATCCTCAAGGGCAAAACATTTGAAACATCTGGTTTTGTAGGCTACTTTGTGTGCATAAAAATAATTCAACAGCAACAAAAAAAATCCTCACGCCATGAAACGAATGAACGCATGAAAAGAATTCGCTTTTGAGCGTCGTGATTAAACATCAATTCGATGAAGTGCGTTGTGTTGATTTATAAAGTGATCATTTGAAAAGTTCTTTCTCAACTTTACCTGTGCGATCAGGGCTGTACCACTGCGAAGTTGAAGACAAGATACTCTCAAGATAAACGACCCGCAAGGCTTTCTAATGAGCGTTCCATTCTGGGAAGGTAAGCTGTAGCCGGGGGCTAAAGAATACAGGTACCGCTTCACTCCAATTATTTTCTCTAGAACAACTTCTAACTGATGAACTGGCAGCACGTCTGACGACTGTCAGAGGCTGACATTAACAGCACACTGCAAACTGGGGGGAAGGATACTTTAAACGTGAATCGTGTAATATCAGTATAACCGAACTATTCTGAGATTGAACCTCTCTTGTCCCCGATGTTATGGTTGGTTCTTAAACGCTTAGGGAGAGCACTTGTGACTAAAAGCCGGTTGTGTTTTTTTACGTAAAGAACGGAACGGTTAAATGAACGAGATTAGGCCTCTCAAAATGTGACTGATGTTTTCCCGAGGGGTGTGTGTAGGGATCAGACCTCAGTGAAAGGGCGAAGTCGTAGTGTGACAGGCCCAAGTACTCCTTCAGCCCAGCTAGAGTCTGGGACAAAATTCCCATTCCCCCTCAAGAGCAGTGTGATTGGCTGATTGAGTGGAGGGGGTCTTAAAAAACGCTCTAAAACGCCTGTGACCCCGGATGACCCCCAGCCAACACCCAGAGCTGCCTCGCATGCTTGGGGTGAGTAACATTAGACAGATTCTGAGAGACACTGGCGGTCCAGGGGGGGCACTCTGACCCCACCCCCCAGAAACACCTCCTCAGCCAGACCCATCCGACCCACCCGTTCTCACACAAAGCTGAGTTTCGCTGGCCGGCCGACCTCCAGACAACATTTTCATTTTTCTTCTGACGTCTGTTGTGGCTTGTTTGTTCGGTAAACATGTTGCACCTGTCACTGGAATGCTGGTTGCCAGCTAGACCTGTCCAGAAACATTTATTATCCTCTGTGACCCCCTCTCTTTTTCTCTCCCCCTATCTCTCCCTCACTCTTTCCTCTCTCTCTCCCTCACTCTTTCCTCTCTCTCTCCCTCACTCTTTCCTCTCTCTCTCCCTCACTCTTTCCTCTCTCCCTCACTCTTTCCTCACTCTTTCCTCTCTCTCTCCCTCACTCTTTCCTCTCTCCCTCACTCTTTCCTCACTCTTTCCTCTATCTCTCCCTCACTCTTTCCTCTCTCTCCCTCCTTTTCCATCTGCTGCCCATACTTTACAGCTGTGTATATATGTATAAGTGTGTTTGCATGTCTGTCAGTGAGCGTGAATGTGTGTGTGTGTGTGTGTGAACTAGTGTATCATTGCTGTGCTAGTTCTTATATGATGGTAATAGAAATACAGTTTTATTTACACCCCCCTTCACTGCCCCCCCAGCTGTCAGTGTTGTGTCTGCAGCGTGGTGTTGAACTTGGAAGGAAACAGGAGCCCTGGAGAACCGTCAAGTTCTCCAGTGTTCCCAGTAATGTAGACACAGGACAGACAGAACACACCCTAGAATCGTCTCTTTCCTCTCAGCTTGTTTACTGCTCTTCATCCTGCTTCGTTCACAACAACAAACATACAAACAGCCAGGATGTGAGAGCTAGGGTTAGGGATAGCAGACACTTAAACATCTACTGTTAAACATCGATGCTGTTTGTCTCGTTAGCAGGTGATGACAGCTGTGTGATGGAGCGTTGACCCTGCTGGAGCAGTGTTGATGTTAGCCAACCTTCCCAGGTGACTGTTAGGATCGTAAGAACTGACGGATCATTCTGTAATTGCAGGTTGTGTAACTGATGACTCGGGGGAACGTGGAGGCGAGATTGTGATCTGCTCTGCGCTAGATAAACTCAGTTATTGGGGAGTGGCCTTCTTTAGAAACCACATTTACTGAGACAAAGACAAATTATGTTTTCCCTTCCCTGCTCAGCCCATAGTTCACAGCCAGTCAGATCCCAACCTGAAGGAACAATAGCTGGTATTAAAGTGTTCATTCTTTATTGGTTCTAATGACAAATAACAACAAACAGAAAAGAAACAAGTAATTTAATAACTGGTTAACAGGACTCTAGCACCAGTGACCAACCGTCTGACTTCTGTCATCCAGTCCTCTCTCCACGTTCTAGGCTGCAGGTTCTAGGCTGCAGGTTCTAGGCTGCAGGTTCTAGGCTGCAGGTTCTAGGCTGCAGGTTCTAGGGTGCTGTACAGGAGAGGGCTCAGCAATGCTGCTGGGAGGGTGACAGAACACCAGGACACACCCTCATCCCCGTAGGTGTATATGCACATGCACACACACACTGTGTCTCTCTCTCACTGTCCCTCTCTCTTCACTCTCCCTCTCTCTCCGACATGCACCCCATAACTCTCTACAATCTCACACCCGTAATCAAAGCTAAGAAAAGGCTACTGCTGAAAATCCAGACATGTTTGTGAGGACGGAGTGTTTGACATTCCCTGTTCCACCATGGCTTCTGCCTCTCGCTCATTCCACAGCCTCGCATATCTCAGATGGCCGCTGGGATAATTTTAGCCCATACCCTGAATAATTGTTTGTTTTGATTTATTTTGTCAATCCCTTCTCGGCTTCCAAGTCCAAACTGCTCCCACTGTGAATTCACTGGAAGCATCGGAGGCATTTACCTCGTTCAGGATCGTTCAGGATCGCTCCTCACCAACAGGGGGCAGTCCTCCTCTTCGTCCTCGCGGCCAGGCAGCATGCCGGTCACATCCTCACCTCCACTTCACTGGCTCCTGGGGGACTGGGAAGTGTTCAGTCTGTTTGTGTGATATTTAGTGTGGAGATCACAGCACATTTCTTATTTTATAGCAGCCAGAAGTAAGCGATCTGTCAGTTGGATGTCCTGCCAATTTGATGTGTGTGTGTGTGTGTGTTCTCACATGTTTATGTAGTTATCCCCCTGTTGTCTGCCATCGGCCCAGCCCTGCTTCTGCGTCTGGAAGTCTAGTATGATCCAGCTGGAGTCCAACAGTTAAACCTGAGCCCAGCCTCTGGCCCGGCCTCTGACCCGGCCTCTGACCCGGCCTCTGGCCTCGTTGATGGTGCTGGTGTGAAAGGCTGCTGATTCTGTTTAAGTTGTTAAGATGTCAGGCTTGGAGGACCCAGAGGGGGTGAGCCTCTTTCTACAGCCCCCTGAGAGAGACTAGAGCCTCTACTACTGCCTCTACTGCCCCCCCCCCCCCCCCAGGAGAGGCTGTCTCCCTCTAACCCCCCCCCCCCTCCCAGGAGAGGCTGCCTCCCTCTAACCCCCACCCCCCCCAACCTCTAGGAAAGGTCCTGGAATGTGAAGGCTTGGCACTAAGTGAAGCCCTGAGAATTCCACCTCCAACCTGCCTGAGCCCTCTTCTCCTCCAACCCACCATCTCCCCCCCTCCCCTCTCTCCCTCCCTCCCCCAGCTATGTCCTTGCTATGACAGGCAGGCCCCCAGCAGGTGGCCCTCTGGCGGGAGATAAATATGAGTGCTAGGAGATGTCACCCAGGCGACAGCTGACAGCTACGGTTTCACCAGATGACCGGTGTCTGTGGCCTCCGGTGGACGTGCCCCCTGCCGTACCTCGCATGCATGGGAAATATTGTGTCAGTACGCAGTTCCTGGGGAGGCGTGAACCAGAGCCTGGCTGTTAGGCCTAACGACTGGTGCATTCTGGGAGGAGGGGGGATTTAAACCGGGAAGGAACAGCGCAGTCAAATGGGTATCCTCTCCTCCTCCACCACTCACCTGAGGAGAGCTGCGGTCAGACACACAGGTGAGAGACCAGGACCAGGGTGAAACACCTGGTGAGAGACTCACCTGGTGACACCTGGTGAGAGACTCACCTGGTGACACCCCCCACCTGGTTCCCTAGTCCCTCCTAGTCTGAAAGTTAGGCTGACCAGGCTGCAACCAACCCAGAACTGACTACCTGCGCTCGGGTCACAGTCGACTGGCTCTCCTGTATAAGACCCTGAATACAGCTACAGTAGCACACCTTGAGAAGGGATGCATAGCGCTGCAGGGTGTTGTGAAAAGCCATGGGCGCTGATTGATGAACTTCTTTGTGTGACGCAGCGTGAATCACCGTCTGCTCAGGTACGCTGCACACACACTCCTCACCTTCTCACCACTGACTTTACATGTAGTCATTTAGCAGACGCTCTTATCCAGAGCGACTCACAGTAAGTACAGGGACATTCTCCCCGAGGCAAGTAGGGTGAAGTGCCTTGCCCAAGGACACAACATAATTTTTCAAGGCCGGGAATTGAACCGGCAACCTTCTGATTAACAGCCCGACTACTTAACCGCTCAGCCATCTGACCCCCCTTTACTAAACAAGACCGGCACAAGGACAGATGACTGTTGTGCACCAAGACATCATAATACTCTTGTGTACTGTCTGTAGGATACAAGATATGTAAGTGGCTGTGTAAGTTTGGGTGTTTGTGTGTGTCTGTGTGTGTAACAGTTTCTGTTTATGTGTGTGTCTTTGTGTAAAAAAAAGTGAGAGAGGAAAAGAGAAAAAACAACTTTCTGTAGAGACGGTACACAAACTTTCTATGATTGATTTCCGTAATATTACTATATGAATTTCTGTAATGGAACAATCTGTTATGTAATGATTCTTCACTGTGTATTCCCAAATACATTGGTGTTTGTTCATGGCAAATGGACCATGCAATCTTTCCCAGATAGGATTTGGTCTTAAATTCTTCCATGAGAGTTTTTTTCCCCAGGTCCCTATCTGTCTAAGCCCATCTCTGTAAGTGGCGTGATGTGGAGGGATCATTTACACCTTGGCTGTTCTCAAGTGTCTGTCAGGTTTGCAAACGGCCGGATGCTGGCTCCCTCTGACTTGAGAGAGTAGAGAGGGAGAGAGAGCGGGGTGAGAGAGTAGAGAGGAAGAGGGAGAGAGTAGAGAGAGAGAGAGTAGAGAGGGAGAGAGAGCGGGGTGAGACAGCAGAGAGGGAGAGAGAGTAGAGGGAGAGAGAGAGAGCAGGGGGAGAGAGTAGAGAGGGAGAGAGAGCGAAATGGAGAGCAGGGAGAGACAGCAGAGAGTCAGTCAGGCCCTCAGGACTCAGTCAACCTGTTTTGTAGCCTCCCATCTCCTCTCTAATCATCTCCTCTTCTGTTTGCTTCTCCTCCCTCCTCCTCTCCTGCAGATCTTTCTCTCTCTGCTCAGGGAACACCTTCATGGTTTTTCTGGATTGTTATTGTCCTGGTTGTCCCACGTTGGCATTTCAGTTCGGAGTTGCAGAACAGGACCAGTGAGGAAAACACCCAGATGATGGGAACAGCTTCCACAACAACACTCCTTTATCGCTCCTTTAATGTTCTGTAGATCAAAGGTCACACTTGCCTGAGCTCATGTAATAAACATGGCTTAGCTGAATCAATAATTCATTCTGAAGCTGATCTGCGGCTTTGTAGCCTTCACTGGAACATACAAAACTTCATTAATTTTCAGATTATTGTTTTGAATGTATGGAACTCTTGAACTATTACAGTTTAGATCTGTCATGCAAACGATCAGAAAACTTGGTACTTTCTGTGGAATATGTCAGGGATTTCTGAGAAAGATCATTTTGAAATATGTTGGACTTTCCCTATGAATATGCAAAAGATTTGAAACCATCCATTGGTCTGTTCTGATTTGTCTTTTAGCTTGAAGTGTTTGTCTCTTTGCTGATCAGTGTGGATTATTTGTGGTCAACAAATTGAGGTTTAACATTTAACTTGCATTCACAGTTGGCACTTACAGAACTGGTCTGTTGATTTTACTTGCGTCTGGGTGAGATGAGATAAGATCAAGTTCACTCCCAAGTATTTGACAGTAATTCCACGTAGTAACTGGACCAGGTCTGATGTAGTCGATCTAAAATATGAAAATATGACTCCTGTATTTCCATGTCACTCAGAGGAAACACACTCGTACTAAACACACATAGACCCACACACACACGCCAAGCACACGCATTCTCACACACACACACGGTGCTGTAACTGGATCCCTAGACAAACACAGGGTTAATAGTGCTGTTTAGGCTCGTGAACTGTGCGTCACTGCTCCGCCATGTGTCAGTCACATCCAGGCGGCCGTGTCCATCTGACCTTCCTACTGGGGCATGGGGACAAGCCAGGAGATGGATCAGACCTGGACATGACCTGGCCTGAGAGGTGCTCTCGTGAGGAACATGTACCAAACACGATCACCTCGCTCTGACTCTGTCACACACACATCCTTCTAAGTGCTCAAATTTCCTTGGGGATCATTGTATCGAATTTCCTCGATTTTAAGCGATTTAATTGTCACTAATTTAGTAAAATGTAATTGTACTGCTGTGTCAGCATTAACACTAGCAGGTACTTCCTGTGGCAGGTACTTCCTGTGGCAGAAGCAGCGGTTCTGAGTGTCTGCAGATACGTTGTCCCCTTGTGTCCCTCCTGCAGCCACAGGCCTGTCCCCACGCCAAACGCACGCCAGCAGACCGCTGACCCCCTCCAGCTAGCGGCTCGTCTGATTGACGTGTGACGTTATGTCCCAGGAACCTGGCCTACCTAACACCCTGGACCCCCTCCTGGACCCCCCTGCCCCTGACACATCCCTCTGCCTCCCACTCTCCAGATCAGCTTTCATAGTCATGTAAATACCTTAAGCCATGGCTAATTAGAAAAACAGACTACGTACGACTGAAGACTGTTTTAATTGATCTCTAGACACCCACACACATCCCGCCACTACACGACAAAATCAGGTCACTGGAATTATCCAGACTTTATGGAAAAACTGATGGAAATGATGTCGTCTCTGAGTGTTGAGCATCCTCCCTCCCTTCCTCTCCCTCCCCTCCTCCTCTCCTTCTCCTTTCCTCCTCCCTGATGGTGGTGAGTCATGGTGGGTATTTAACCAAGTGAGATCAGCCCTGTTAGATTCCTGTCTCTCTCCCTCGTCTAAGCCTCACCATGTGCTGCCTGGTGAATACAGGCAGGCCGGCAGGTGGTCAACTTAATATAAGTCTAATGTGAACACACAATGAGATTTCAGGTTATATTTGGCAGGTCGCTATAGAAACAAGAGTTTCACTCGTATATCTTTACACTGGATGCACAGGAAGTGTGGTGTGATTCGATGGCAGCTTCTCCTCGCTGCGGTTAAGGAGTCTGCTAAGACCTGATGAGCGTGTCGGGGGAACACGACAACCTCCGGAGTAGCGAAGTCTTAATTTTCTGTGATTATTTGTTGGTCCACCCAGAGATCCATCCCAGCGTTCACAAGCCTTCCCTCAGACAGGCCTCAGGAACCTCAGGAACCTAACTCTGCTAGCGTTCACCAGCCTTCCCTCAGACAGGCCTCAGGAACCTCAGGAACCTAACTCTGCTAGCGTTCACCAGCCTTCCTTCAGACAGGCCTCAGGAACCTCAGGAACCTAACTCTGCTAGCGTTCACCAGCCTTCCTTCAGACAGGCCTCAGGAACCTCAGGAACCTAACTCTGCTAGCGTTCACTAGCCTTCCCTCAGACAGGCCTCAGGAACCTCAGGACTCTACTGGCGTTCCAGGCCCCTCTCACGTCCACGGCATGTTTTATTTTTAAAGCGTATACGGTGACAAAAGCCACCCCAGCCCCGGTGCCGTGTTACGCTGAGGATCTGTGTCCGCTGTACGAGGCGTCACGCCCCGCACTCACAGAACCTCCCACGGCACAGACCCATCACATTTGTCACTCTGTTGCCTGGTTACCCGTCGCCACGATCTCCAAACACCGGTCCAGATCTTGTACATCAGGGGCTGTATTTGTAAGAGGCGCGGAGCGGGCGATAGGGTTACCTGAGTGCTGAAGCAGCTCTTCTGAGCTGGGACTCCATCACCCCGTCAACACCAGGTCCCTGTGAAGGTCGCTGTGGCTGGCGCTGTGGTCGGTCGTCCAGAGAGTGGTGGTGCCCTCAGGTTAATGAACATGATGACTTGATACAGTCAGGGCTCATTAACACACTCGGTCGAGTGATCGTTACAAAACAAGTTCTTCTTTCAGCAGTGGGATCGTCAGTAACATTTGGGTAACGTAGTTTAGTACAAACTCCTCAGTAAATGGAGCCAGTGAAGCAGTTGAATGAGTTCCTGGGGGGGGGGGGGGCAGGAGAGACATCTGACGACAGTAAAGACAGGCTTTACTCTGGATTATCTGCTGTTGATGCTTGGCGGTCAGAGGCCTGTGTATGTTCCCAGGAGTAGGAAGCTTTGATGTGTTCTCTAAAGGTTCTCCAACCTGAGACCTGGTAGGGTCTGCGCTCCACACAAACCGACAAAGCCGTCCTGTGGAACCAGTTTGGACCAGTTTGGACCCGGCCCAGAACTGACTTTGCACTCTCATCCACTTCTCTACGTGAGCGTTTGATTCTGTGATCCTTCTGCCTTGCAGCTGGATCCACACACACACACACAAAGCTGGAGCTCAAATCAACCCAAATCATAAACACACTCTCCTTCCCAATGTGGATGTTTGAACTTCATAACTGATGTAAAGTTTTTACTGGGTTTAGATTTTCACATCTTTCTCTCACAGGTTTCTTAATTTTCCAAACGTTGTAGACAAATAATGGAAAATTTCCTTTTTAGATGCGGTTTGAATTTGACATTTCACACAGGGTCATTAGCAAGCTACATAAACCCGCTCGGTTCAGATTATATTGTAGTCTGAGCTGTAATGTTATGTCTGTCAACTATGATATTTTGAAATGCTTTATAACCATGAATCACAAATGTCACATGTCTTTGTGGTAGCTGCACCTTGATAATAGAACTACACCATCTCCACCCGCCACCCTCACTAAAACCAAAGTAAATCCAAAAAAACAAGTCTGGTTCCCACTGAAAGTTGTCCTACTGGTTGTCTGCATCTGAAGTTTGGCCGGCTGCCTGTTTATTGGTCGCCGCAGGCAACGTGAATTTTCCCAGGATTGGTGTGGTGACACAACGGATCTCAGGTCTAAAAGTCACCACGACAAAAGACAAGAAGGAGAACCAGCTGAATCACAGCGTGAGAAAGAATGCACACTGATGATGATGACGTTTCCAAGGAAACAGTGGGAAGGAGCTTCAGGTTAGTCAACTGTATCCTTTAAAAAACACGACTGATTTAATAATCTCATATAATCCACGAGAAGATTTAATCGAGTCGAGGAAACTGATTTCCTGATTTACAGTTATGTAGAATTCGTAGTGGTTTGTTGCATGTGATTATATTACTTAAGTTATTTAAGTGAAGCAATTTAATGTACTTTTATTGAATATGAATCAGCTTGGTGTGTGTGAATGTGTGTGTGTGTGTTAGCTCTGACCCTGGACTCTCCGTACGAGGGGTCGTTAGGCCACAGCCAGAGCCGGCCCTGGGGTTTTGGGGGCCCTAAATAAAAAATAGTAGGGGGCCCTTTGATTGGAGATTTTTATTAATTTTTAGTAATGTTTTTTTTTTGGGGGGGGGTGATTGGCTGTGTGGTGATTGGCTGGCTGTGTGGTGATTGGCTGTGTGGTGATTGGCTGGCTGTGTGGTGATTGGCTGTGTGGTGATTGGCTGGCTGTGTGGTGATTGGCTGGCTGTGTGGTGATTGGCTGTGTGGTGATTGGCTGTGTGGTGTGAGTTATCACCTCTCAGACTTCACACCGGACACTAGACCCTCTGACTCATCCAGATATCCCCTACATTAGTCATCGACTGGAATACACACACATCTCACATGTACAAGAACACACACATTGGCACATACGCACACACGTGTGTGTGCATACACACACCTGCTCACACACACACATGTGCATGCACACACACACATACTGAAACAATCCCAGATGAGGCCAGGCTTAGCCCTGCAGCAGGTCCGTGCCGGCCTCATGTCCGGGCCCTGTGGAGATGACCGGCCTGTCACACACACACGGCCTGCAAACACGCCACTGACGTAACCGCCAACGCGTAAACACACATACATGTCAGATGAAGTAAGAGGAGGTTAGTGGCTGGTTGTCGATGCCCGGGCCTTAGAGCAATTACTGACGTCAGGGTCTCATGTGTCGGTGTAAAGATCCTGTTTAGCCACTCAGCTGGTCTCTGAGGTCGTCCTGGTGGAGATGAGAGAGTCTCAAGGTCACAGCTGAATGGACAGGACTGCGTTTCAGTAAGGAGGTACTAATGATGTGGGAGTCAGTTGGCTGAGCGGTGAGGGAGTCGGGTCATGCAAACTGACGTTGTGTCCTTGGGCAAGGCACTTCACCCTACTTGCCTCGGGGGAATGTCCCTGTACTTACTGTAAGTCGCTCTGGATAAGAGCGTCTGCTAAATGACTAAATGTAAATGTAATGATGTTAGCGGCACTCACACACAGGTGTAGTGTAGATGTGTGCGGTACACACAGGTGTTGTGTAGATGTGTGCGGTACACACAGGTGTAGTGTAGATGTGTACGGTACACACAGGTGTAGTGTAGATGTGTGCGGTACACACAGGTGTTATGTAGATGTGTGTGGTATGCCTGCTCTGGTCTTAGGGGGGGGAAATTTAAAATACATTTCTGTTGTGCTGGTATGTAGGGGTGTATGGCCTGTTGTGGGGGTGGTGTGTGTTTGAGGGTGGTGTGTGTTTGAGGGTGGTGTGTGTTTGAGGGTGGTGTGTACGCGAATACGTGTTCGTGGAAGGGGGATTTTTTGTGAGTGTGTATGGAGGGGGGGTGGCATGTTTGTGAATGTGTGTGATTTGTTTGTGGTGTGTATACGTGTGTGTGTGTGTGTGTGTGTGTGTGTTTGGAGGGGGGGTCAGGGAGAGGGTGTACCAGATCTTGAAGGGGGTTTTTTCCCACATGTCGTATTCACTCACCAGCCTGCAGCGAACCACAGCTGAGCAGCAGAACTTCCCTGACTACAGCCTCCTCTCCACGCCACACCCCGCTGACATCATCCTCGCCTCCTGGCCAGGTGCATTGTGGGTAGTGGTAGGCAGGCAGCTATAGGCTGTCTTTATTAGAGGAACAAGTGTCCGGCTGGCTGGCCTGCGCTCCCCGGATACACCACGTCTATTTCTGACCGCTCCCCTCTCACTGACCCCACCTTTTATTTTGGCCGGCTTGTTCACCCCCCAAGCATCCTTGAAGAGCGCCAGAGATAGGAAGTAATGAAGTACAAATACTTTGTTACTGTTCAAAAAATAATTTCGAAAAAAGAAAGTTGCCATCATTGATGAGTACTTGTTGAGGACTCTACTCCGCTGTGCTCTGCTTTGATCTACTCTGTTTTTGGCTTCTCTCTAGTTTCGAGGTTTTTCGAAACTTTTATTTCAGTTTTGAAAGGTTGAAATAAATATATTTTATAAAAGTTAGAAAAACCAAAATACATTTAAAAACGTTATGTTACGTTACGTTATGAATGAGACAGAGGGAGTCTTTTGAATGAATGTATTAATATGATGTGAGGTCCAACCAGTAGTAGTAACGGCTACTTTTTACTGAAGTATAGCCTATATACTTAAGTCAGAGCCCATACCTCTTTACTTTAACTTGAATGAAAAAGTGTAGTCAGTACTTTTACCAGTCTTTTTAAACATGAGTATCTGTACTTCTACTTGAGTGAAGGATGTGTGTACTGTGGAACGCCTCCTCGTTTACAGGCTTGTGTTTTCTGTGTGACAGTGAAAACAGGATGGTACTGTACCAGGGTACTGCGTGATGCTTGTGTGGTTAGTGGTGTGTGGAGGAGTCTGTGTAGAACCTGCCGTCCGTGAGTGCTGGATTGGTTCAGAAAGCGAAGCCGTCCAAGGCGGCGTGTATTGATGTGAACTTGCGACAGAAGCTCAACACTGCTGAGACGCACCAGTCATGGGGGATTGTCCGACTTGTTGAGTACAGTAGTCACCATGCTCTCAATGAGTCAGTCAGGGGAGGCTGGAGGGGCTGGGGGAGGCTGGAGGGGCTGGGGGAGGCTGGAGGGACTGGGGGAAGACGTAGGGGAGACATCTGGCCCGCCAGGCTGCTGCCCAGAGCGGCCTGTGATGCCGCCAGTGAGCCTGGTCCTCCAGGAGGTCTGGGTGGAGGGCACAGGGTTCTGGGGCAGCTGTGGGAGGTTAGGAGGGGAGGAGGAGGGTGTGTGGGTGTTGGGTGGGTTCAGCAGGGGGGAGGGTGTGTGTATGTATGGGAGGGGGGAGAGGGGTAAAGGGTGTTGCTTGATATCTATATCCTAGCAACACAAGGAGAGTGATACCCCTGGCCAGCTGCTGTTTGGGATTGGCCAGAGCGCTGGCACAAGCCCCGCCTCTTCGTTGGCTAGCTCGGGAAAAAATATCTAAAATCTAAACATCCTTGAAGCTTTCTCCACTCCTGTGCACTTGACCCTCCAGAACTTTAATCCCAATTCCGTGTTTGTTTGTTTTCAAGATGTTTTTTTAACTGACGACACCGTGGTGTTTGAATCTGAGGCTCTTCACACGTGCATATGTGACCTACTGATATTTTTTCCAAGACTCCAGTGAAGAGAAGTGCAGCTCTGCAGCATGACGTCTCCCTACACCGCCGTACAGTACCGCCCTGACCTGCCCCTTTACCGGTGAGTACACACCCCGAGGCTGCGTTCAAACCGTCCTAACCGGCAGAGAGCTTGTCGTGGTGCGGCTGCTTCATGCCGTGACCGTACTAACTCCACGCCTCTCACGTCTCCAGCCACCTCCGGTCAACGGTATTTTTATGAGGGGCTGAGACTCAAGAGGGGGGCAGCTGTCTGTCTCATCACGGCCGTTTAGCGGTTACTCTCTCCTCTGTCGGACGTTTATAACCCTGGATGTGGAGGAAGAGGGTCAGACTGCTGTCTGGGTGGAGGGACTTCATGGTTGGGCTGGGGAGGGAGACCCAGGGAGGGAGATCCAGGGAGGGAGACCCAGGGAGGGAGACCCAGGGAGGGAGATCCAGGGAGGGAGACCCAGGGAGGGAGATCCAGGGAGGGAGACCCAGGGAGGGAGACCCAGGGAGGGAGACCCAGGGAGGGAGATCCAGGGAGGGAGATCCAGGGAGGGAGACCCAGGGAGTGAGACCCAGGGAAGGGCTCAGGAGTCCAGAGGGCCGAACTGACCTGACAACAGCTGTGTCTGAGGAGTCATGGTGGCTGAACGGTGAGGGAATCGGGCTAGTAATCAGAAGGTTGCCAGTTCGATTCCCGGCTGTGCAGAAATGACGTTGTGTCCTTGGGCAAGGCACTTCACCCTACTTGCCTCGGGGGATTGTCCCTGTACTTACTGTAAGTCGCTCTGGATAAGAGCGTCTGCTAAATGACTAAATGTAAATGTCTGGGTTATGGTCTGCCCAGACAGCCCTAACATCACTGTCTGTGTCGCCTTGGATGAAAAAGCATCTGCTAAATACAACATCTCCCGTTGGGCAATTAGACCCAAAAAAAATGTTTTACGAAAAAACACGTTGAAGGTAGAAATTTAGTAGTTGTGTCTGGGGCCTCAGGTGCGTGTGTCCCCATGGCAACAGTGCTCCCTGAGCGGTTCTGGAGCCAGACACATGACACCAACAGAACCATCGCTGTGGCTACAGCACCAGCCCATCTTTAGCTTGTGTCTGTATTAATAGGGAGCTGGGCTGGTCCATAGCAGTGAAGTGGACCTGCTTAACCTCTCCAGATAGGAATTCAGTTTAGGATGGATACAGTTTTATGATCTGGGATTTGAAGATGATCTGATAATCGAAGATGATGAGATATTTCTTGGTGATTAGGTGTTGGGGCCAGAGGGAGGAGAGGGGGTGACCAGTATGTGAACTGTAACTTTGTTGGAAGAGCAGTTTGTTTAGATTCTTCGTGGTGTGTTGGTGACATGAAAGGATGTATCAGGGTTACTGACAAACAAATCAAATACTGACCCAAAACCGTCATGGTGGAATATGAAAGGAAACAGTCTGAAGGTTTGCTGGTTTTCATCCTTCTCCCACTTCCTATCAACAGACAGCAACAAACAGAATATATACACAACTCAGTAGACATTTTTTTAATGGTATTTTTCATTTTACACACAGTGAAAAAAATGTTTTAAGTAGGCTATGTGAAAAACTATTTTGCACAGAACTGTACAAGTGAGTGGTTGTAATAAAGAATTGATCGTATAAATACTAAAATATTATATATGTAATATCCACTGTTCAAAAGTGCCTAAAGTGCGCTGAGAAAGGCAGAGGGAGGGAGAATGAGCAGGGGTTGGTTTCCACTGACAAGCTAACAAAAGACACATTGACCTTTGCCCTCTGTCTTTGACATGGTTTACAAACACAGACTCTGTCGTGTGTTAAGAAGCATCATTAAACACTAAAGTAAAGGTTGTGCAGAGGACTGGAGGGACTTATTAAGTTGAAGTACAACGATCCACAGAGAATACCATGGGTGGTGTAAGGGATACAAATTGTGTTTGTTTGTTTTTAAACATGTTTCTTTCCTTTTTCTTTTAAATGTTCCAAACGTTGTTTAGTTTTTTTTACTCTACCAATGCACTACTTCTTTTAAAATCACCCCCCCTACAAAAAAAAAAGTATTTAAAGAAAGGTTAGGTGACACATCTGAAATACAAATGCATTATATATCTTACTTCGTATCTGACTGGTGACTATTTAATTACATATTGTATTATAGTATATGGATTTCAACAAAGCACCCAAGTCACAGACGTCACTAAGACACACAACTTACATTTTAACAGATTACACTTAATTTATTACACAAGCCGTTCAATCGGTCCTCTAAAGGAATTTATACCGCCTCCTTTTTGATATTTTCTTTTCTTATTTTCTCCCTACACACACAGAGAGAGAGATTTACCACTTGATTTCAGACTCCCCCCCAGTCCCAGGGGCTGAAAGGAGGAGAAGCTGGGGCCGTCTGTCTTTTGTCGAGCCGTCATGTCTCTCTTCCAGCTCGGCTGACAGACGCGGGGCAGAAGGGCTCGGGGTCTTTGAGCGCGTGATAAATGAAGACACTCGAGAACACCCCCCGATCGGACAGCCTGTTTGTTTTGATTGCGTTTTCATCGGTCGGTGTGCCCAACCTGGCGGAGGACAAAGCCGTCCCCTGTACAGAGCTAACCTCTGGCCCGCTGGAGTCTGGAGGGTCTGTCTGGGTCTCGAGGAGGATGCAGTCTCGCCCCCAGGCGAGCTGAATAACTCTGAAACACGACACCCTCCAACAAGCTCACAACTCAGCCAGGATCAAGCGCTCTGGCCTCGGCAGACAAAGCGTTTGTAAAAACAGAAATGTCGCGGTTGTCCCGGAAGGGAATTGTATTCACTTTTTTGGATCCAGGGAGAGCAAAGTAATGATTAATTAAATATGGTGAATGTGAGTTTCGAACACCTTCTTGTTCCCTCAAACAAATCTATAGCAATAGCCAACCCATTCTTAAGTATTCTAACAAAGCTTAACTTCAACACAAGAGGGGCAGTGGCCTGCTAAAACTACCTTATCCATAGGGTACATCGGTCCGGTTAGCTATCGCTCTCTCTCCGTGTGAGCAGAAGCACTTTTGTGTCTCATGTTTAATGCAAAGTTAACTATTGTCTGCTATACTTAACTATTATCTCCGACCTGACAACAGGCCCCACAGTCATGGATCTGACCCGAAACCTGCTGTCAGTTTTCCGGTTGTAAATCAACTCTTCTGCGGCACGCAGATTTTATAGTCTCCGATGCTTGGTGCAGTGACTGCTGCATCTTCAGCGGGACCATTATGCAGTTTTTCCCTTGCTCTTCGTCCCTTGGTGACCCTTGGTCACACTATTGTAGTGTAAGTTCAAATGTTTTATTTTAGTATTTTAACCTGAAATGAATGGTTATCGTCTACCGTGCAGTGAGCCAAACTTGACAACGTAGCACGCTGCCATACACACAGCTCTACGTGACGGCAACTAAAGTGTTTTAGCTACCTGCTATACCATAAGCTATTTTGTGATTAATTTGGACGATTTCGAAAATTTAAACAGAACAAAAGGCAATAATGTAAAACAACCTGTAAGTCTAATGCCCTTACGGACTACCAATGCACCAACAAAGTTATGAAGCACACGACTCAGACATCAAACGAGAAAACGGAGAAGTTAGCTTAGCTGTTAGCCGAAGTTACTTTGCGAATTTGCCAACATGCCGTCACCAACATCATAATAATCACCCGCAAACTACTGCCTGTTTACACTACCTAGATAGATAGTCTGCTATCAACTTCAAGTTAGGTACGGACAACTTTATTGCCTCCATGAATTCAGTGCACAAGCAGTGTCCTCGTGTGTTGTAGACTTGATTATGGCCTGCGGTTGAAAATCTATAGGCTAGCTGGTTCACTGATTGCAGTGCTAGTGTGGCTTCTATGACATCTGACCCCCGTCTATTATGCCAAAACAGCTGTACAACCCACCCCCCTCCCCCAACACACACACAAACACACACACACACACACACACACACACACAGGGTAGTCAATGTGGTGTAACCTTTTATGAGTCACCCATGGAGCCAACATCCCTACAGATCTCCAAGCTGTGATCTGTCACAGGATGTGGGTGTCTTGTAGAGCAGCACTAGTTAGAAATGTCGGAGGGGGGTGGGGTGGCATGTTAGTGAGTGATAATTGACTGCGTGGGTTTGGCAACCAGTGCTGTGTGTAGTTTATAAAGCACACAGCCCTGAAAGGTGCTTTTTCTCCAGCGTGATGGGCTTGGCAGCGTAGTATTTTTCTAGTAACACAACTCAAGCGTTCCAGTTCCCCGCCTCTCCCAGTGTCTCTCCAGGGTAAAGTTGGCCAACACCCTGGCTTCTGAGAAGAGATCTGGGCAGCCGGGAAGGACAGACACTCTGGAGCTGGTTGTGGGAGGGCAGGAAGGCAGAGGCCACAGCCGGCAGGGGTAAACAAAACAGAGCACAGCAAAACTTCACTCTCCGTCAAGGATAGACATTTTTCTTTGACGTCAACTTCTTTTTAAAAGATCACACAACCAGGGGCGTTGTTAGACATAAAGCTCTACTGGGGCACAGGCCCCTATTCATATCCCTTTTTTTCTTCCAAGCTTGCTGTGCACACTACTACTACTAGGCTGTAGAAACTCCCCTTGATTAACCCACTATACAACAGTTCAGGGACTCAAGTTTGATATCAGCTTTGGCAGGGACATCAATAGTTAATGCGTTTTTTTTAGCTTCATGTAATATTGGTTTTGTTTTAGTCAAAATAAGATAATCGGTAGTTTTCTAAATGATAGGCCTATCTTTAGTTTTGTTATGTTTTCTTAGCCTACCTCAATTCTGACTTGTGTGCCGAGTCCGACACCTGGACTTCTGTGTGAGTGCTGCAGTGGCTGTTTGGCAACCTCAGAAGAGCGCGCTGACGTGGAATTCTGCGTGCTTCGGTTTGTGTTTTCGGTTAAACACTTTTACAAGCGTTGCTTGTGATACTGTGTTTATTTTTTACGGGATTATCAATCTAAATAAATGCACTGACTAATAAAGAAATATGTTAAGCACGTGCCCCAGTAAAAAGGGTCTAACTACGCCCCTGCACACAACCATGCAGTGCATTCTCCATTCATTAAACACACCATTCAGTACTTTCACTGAAACCTTGATGGGTGGTTATGTGCTCTCCTAGCCAGCTACAGGGCAGAAGGCAGAAGCAAGGTAGCCTGGGTGTGTCTCTTGAGGAGAGTGTTGTTCCCTCAGAGACGCTCCTGATCTTGAGGAATGTCAGACCGCGAGCCGAGGTAGATGTTTGCTAATGCCCGGGTTTACGCTAAGCTGACGGACCTGCCACATTCTCAGAACTGGGAAGCGCTGGGATTGTACTTTCTACTGAATGTGAATGGTGTCTGCTAAAATATCAATGTTAAAATCTAAATCTAAGTGAGCTTTTCTTGAGAGAACATGCTTTCACAGAGGCAACATTGTTTAGTTTTAATACTCACACAATAGAACTACAAGCCCCAGATGGACACAATAGAACTACAAGCCCCAGATGTACGCTTGCTTTTAGATTTGCTCCATTATTGTAGTTTTTACATTTACATTTAGTCATTTAGCAGACGCTCTTATCCAGAGCGACTCACAGTAAGTACAGGGACATTCTCCCCGAGGCAAGTAGGGTGAAGTGCCCAAGGACACAACGTCAGTTGGCACGGCCGGGAATCGAACTGGCAACCTTCGGATTACTAGCCCGACTCTCTCACCGCTCAGCCAACTGACTCCTCAGTTTTTGTTTGTGCGACTCAAAACGAGGGAGAAAGGGGGCAGAACTAACACCCTAACTGGCTGAAACCTATTTGTCAATCAGTGAAAGACAGCATGCTGCCAGTTGAAATCAAGAACTCAGTCATGGATCAGACATAGACAGTAGTTAAGGCTCCAGATATGACAGGTATTAACTGTCACAGGTCAGAGTGTCCTGGTTCAAAGCAGGGTTCTTCTCCTGGCTCTGTGCTGCCTGCTTGTGTCATTGGCTTCGTTAGAAATGTTTGCGTCTGTGAAACAGGTATTAATACCATGAACCACACAGAGATGGGGAATTCCAAAGCCCTAAATAGTGCCAGCTTCACATTATACCCCCGACTCCGCCTACTCCTCCTCTACCACCCCTCAAGCACGCACACACACACCACACCACACACACACACGTCCAGCCCCGTCCAGCTGCACACATACCAGGAGCTGTGACAGGCAGCATCAGACGAGGGGATTTCCGCTGAGACGACAGCGTGCGCAGCGTGAGCCTTCAGCAGGAACAATGAGGAGAGGGGAGAGGCCAGGCTGGGGCTGGGGAAAGGCCAGACTGGGGCTGGGGAGAGGCCAGGCCAGGCTGGGGGTGGGGCTGGGGCTGGGGCTGGGGTGAGGCCAGGGTGGGGCTGGGGAGAGGCCAGGCTGGGGTGAGGCCAGGCTGGGGCTGGGGTTTGGCTGGGGCTGGGGAGAGGCCAGGCTGGGGCTGGGGAGAGGCCAGGCTGGGGGTGGGGTGAGGCCAGCCTGGCCTGGGGTGAGGCCAGGCTGGGGCTGGGGTGAGGCCAGGCTGGGGCTGGTGTTTAGTTTCAGTAGCGCTGGTCACAGGACCACCTTCATGTCTCAGTACCGCCAACACAGTTATGTTGAACTGTTACCAAACACACCACACTGTAATATAGCTTCAGTCTACAACAATGGAGCCTTTATGTGTCTGTCTGTGTCTGTCTGTCTGTCTGTCTGTCAGCCCTGTATCCCCTCCTCACACATGCAGTGGTCTCACCTCCTGTCTTCTTTGTTGCTACTGTGTTGTGTTCCTCGTGTATTTCAGAGCAGACGACTTCTAACCTGCTACCCGCTGATCTCAGAGCAGCTATCAGGCTCTTGGTCATTAAGGGCTACAGACAATGTAATCATGTATTCATTTATCAAGACAGATAAGGACAAGTGGGGATTTGAACCTGCAACCTATTGATTTGCAGTCAAAAGCTCTAACCACTGAGCTAAACATATACCGTTGTGTGTCTGTGTCTCCCCCTGCAGACCGAGGGAGCTGTTGTCCCGTGTGTCCAGAGCCGAGGGCTCGTTCCTGGGCCCCGGGGTCCCCAGCCAGGGGCCCCCCTCCAGCGACCTGCTCAGCCAGGAGGTGTTCAGCCAGCTGCTGGAGATGCTGGACCAGTGAGTCACACACACACACACACACACACACTAACAGGCACACACACACACACTAACAGGCAAACACATACACACTAACAGGCACACATACACACTAAAAGGCACACAGACCATATTCCGTATTCCAAGTACATATGACTTAACCGTGTGACAGCAGAACATCCTCAGGGGTTGTGAGCCGGTACCAAGCGTGAATCTAGAGGTTTCTGTGTGTGTGTGTGTGTGTCTCAGGTCAGCGTTCCACTCGGTCCAGCCCATCGAGCTGAGCTTCTGTGATGGTGGGGAGGAGGAGGGGGAGGAGGGGGAGGTGCCTCCCAGCAGCACCATCCAGATCAGCATGGACTGCTTCACCATGCACGGCCCCCAGGGGACTCCCTCCGTGAGTACCTATCACTGCCTCACACTGCCTCACACTGTCTTACACTACCTCACACTACCTCACACTGCCTCACACTGCCTCACACTACCTCATACTGCCTCACACTACCTCACATTGCCTCACACTACCTCACACTGTCTCACACTACCTCACACTACCTCACACTACCTCACACTGCCTCACACTGCCTCACACTACCTCATACTGCCTCACACTACCTCACATTGCCTCACACTACCTCACACTGTCTCACACTACCTCACACTACCTCACACTACCTCATACTGCCTCACACTACCTCACATTGCCTCACACTGCTTCACACTACCTCACACTACCCCAACATAACCACACACTACCTTACACAGCCACAACCCTACACTCCAGAACTCCACAACCCAACAACCCTGTAACTCCGGTCCACAGTGGAGGAGATGCCCTCCGATCACCTCCCTCAGAAATATAACCAACAAGTGTCACTATTGCCACTAAACAGCCACACAAGCTAAGCCACTGGACTGGCATACATGTTTGGATGTGGCCTCGAGTGAGCAATGTGCACACGTGTAGACAGTCCATTGAACCTCCACATCACCTCCTCAGCCCTCAGAGGTGATGTGGATCCAGGACCTGGCTGGGCCTGGCAGGGCCCCTGCATCACGTCTAACTCTGTTCAGGGGCCCGTTGAGAAGCGTGACCTGATGGGGGTTTCAGAGGTAAATCCCGTCTGAAGTCTAGAAGCAATAGAGAGATCGGAAGCAGTGATACCTGCTCGGGGTTTTCCTAAAAACAAATATTGTTTTCTGCAGAAGTCAACCGCCGTTCTGGTTGCTTGGCTGGGCTGTGTGGGGTCAAGTCCAGCTGTGATTGGCTCTGACAGGGTGATATGGTTATGTGATTGGTTGTGAGAGAGTGATGTGGTTACTTAAGCCTGGCGCTGCCTTATGGGTTGAGACTTGGTCTCGTTTGAAGATGAATCACAATTTTCAAGATGTCTTCCTCTGTCCGACCCATGTAAGTGCTCCCCGTCTTGTCTTTCACAATAGTTAGCCAGGTAGTTGTATGAGCTTGTGTAATCTGCTCTCTGATGGCTCGCTCTGCGTATGATGAGGTTTAAGTGTTAGGAACAGCTGTGTCATAAAAACATGGGACACTGTAAGAGTGTGTGAGTGTGTAAAAGTGTGTGTGAGAGACTTGTGTGTGAGAGAGCGTGAGTGTAAGAGCGTGTGTGTGTGTGAGACTGAGTGTGTGAGAGCGTGAGTGTAAGAGCGTGTGTGTGTGTGAGAGAGCCACCCCTGGGTGGGGTAAGGGCGCTGCTGGATGATGTCACTGCTCCCCTCCCTGTACAGGAATGCTGGAGGAGAGAGGAGAGAGAGGAGGACAGAGGTAGGGGAGGAGGAGAGAGGGAGGGAAGAGGAGGGAGGTCTGCTCTCTCTTGATCTGGTAATAACCTCCCTCCCTCCTCTGTACCAGAGGGCTGAGGTACAGGGTGGTATATCCTCCTCTGTACCAGAGGGCTGAGGTACAGGGTGGTATATCCTCCTCTGTACCAGAGGGCTGAGGTACAGGGTGGTATCTGTAGCCTGTCCAGCAGACTCTGTGGGGGCCTGGTCCACTGCTCCTCAGCCAAGTCCTCACCCCTCCCTCCCTCCTGGGTGTGGGTGTGACCCCCCCCCCCTCCTGTGTGAGTCATCTGATTGGCTCTGCGTGGAGCCCTGGGGTTCTTATTTGTGATTCATGTTTGATCAGAAATTCTTTCTTTCTTTCACTTTTTTTCCGTAGCTGCAGGGCAGCAATCTAGAGCAGCACCTCTCTCTCTCTCTCTCTCTCTCTCTCTCTCTCTCTCTCTCTCTCTCTCTCTCTCTCTCTCTCTCTCTCTCTCTCTCTCTCTCTCTCTCCCTTCCTCTCTCTCTCTCTCCCTCTTCCTCTCTCTCTTTCTCCCTCTCTTTCTCTCCCCCTCTCCCCCTCTCTTCCTCTCTCTCTCTCTCTCTCTCTCTCTCTCTCTCTCTCTTTCTCCCTCTCTTTCTCTCCCCCTCTCTTGCTCTCTCTCCCTCTCTCTTTCTCCCTCTCTTCCTCTCTCTCTTTTTGTAAATCCCTACCCCCGTCCGTCAGTATGGCTCGTCACCACAGGAGTAAATGAGAGAGGAGAGAGGGGTGAGGAGGGAGGGGAGAGAGAGGAGAGAGACAGGGAGTGAGAGTGTAGGGGAGGTGTGGGGGAGGCGTGGGGAGGTGTGGAAGGTGTGGAGGAGGTGTGGGGGAGGCGTGGGGGAGGTGTAGGGGAGGTGTGGGGGAGGCGTGGGGGATGTGTAGGGGAGGTGTGGGGGAGGTGTGGGGGAGGCGTGGGGGAAGTGTGGGGGAGGCGTGGGGGAGGTGTAGGGGAGGTGTAGGGGAGGTGTAGGGGAGGTGTGCAGAGTAGAATAACATGAAGGAATGCAGCACTAGAGGTGGCAGGACCTGCCCTCCCCCACAGCTGATCTCCCCCAGATAACGTCTCTGATCACCAGAGCACAGAGCTCTCACTGGTGACTGCTGTGTGTGTGTGTGTGTGTGTGTGTGAGAGTGAGTGAGTGTGTGTCTGTGTGTGTGTGTGTAACTCTGTGCAGGAGTTTGGAAACACCTGTGCTCTGATTGTATTATGGAGGGAAAAATGCACTTGCGGCCATTTTGAATTGAACACGCAGGTACGCAGGGAGAGAGCTCGGCGCGACTGCTGCACAGCGAAGCTGCTACGATCAGCAGTTTGAAAAGCAACTGTCAATATTAGACTGAACTGACGATCACATTACACCAGGTCCCCAAATCAATCCAGCTATTAATGTTCATTTCTGTGATTTCTGAAGAGGGATCAATCTTATCTCTGTATGGCTACGGTCAGCCTCGGTGGAACGGCCCACCAGTGGAATGCTTTTGTCCCTGCTCATCACCTGAGAACAGGTGATGAGAACAGGTGATGAGAACAGGTGATGACACATCTGACGCCATCAGGAGCTCCCACTTGGCTCCCCGCCAACGGGGCTGAAAGGGTTAAACTGTGGCACGTTTGTGTGAAGAAGTCTCAACACCCATCTCAATTAGCCTCCCTCAGCCTCCAGTGAGGAGCAGGTTCAGGTGACGTGCTCCTCCTGTCACACAACCTTCTCCCAGCGCCTCACTACGTTGGTCTCCACTGTGTCCTTCCTGCTCTGCTGAGCCAGTACAGACCGTTCCTCGACTCTGACCACTGGGATATTTTTAGGACCACTCTCTTCAGATCCTTGATCTTCTGCAGTACTTAGTACATCTATTCGTACAATGCTTCAGAGGAAAATGCTGAATGAGCAAAATGTAAAACTCTATTATTGTCAAAAGGTTAGATCACGCCTGACTTCCTCTGGTGTTCTGACAGGTTCATTACATTTCTGTTTGTCTGTCAGAAGGCTGGTCTCTCCTCCCCTGCAGCTAGCGCTCCTCAGAGCGGCCAGGGACGTCTCACTATATAAAGAGCAAACACAAACAGAAAGTATAGCAGGAGATCAGGGACTGGAACAGCCCCTCACTCCCCCTCTCACAGCCAACATCTTCAGGGTTTCGTTACAGCGATCACCCCTAGCGCCCCTATCTCAGCCAGGTGCTTGTCGAAGCTGCCTTCAGACCAGGCCCAGATCACGGTTGGCTCGTCTGTCTCGGTTGAACCGTCTTGGCAGGAGGATTGGGCACACCCCGTGACAGAGCAGGGCTGGGGACAACCGTCTACCTCTGGGAGCCGTGTGGGAAGCCAGGTGAGCCCAGGACTGTAGAGCGGCTGGGGTTACCATGACTCCTGCTCTACAGCAGAGCGGCTGGGGTTACCATGACTCCTGCTCTACAGCAGAGCGGCTGGGGTTACCATGACTCCTGCTCTACAGCAGAGCGGGGTTACCATGACTCCTGCTCTACAGCAGAGCGGCTGGGGTTACCATGACTCCTGCTCTACAGCAGAGCGGGGTTACCATGACTCCTGCTCTACAGCAGAGCGGCTGGGGTTACCGTGACTCCTGCTCTACAGCAGAGCGGCTGGGGTTACCATGACTCCTGCTCTACAGCAGAGCGGGGTTACCATGACTCCTGCTCTACAGCAGGCTGGGGTTACGCTCTCTCAAACAGAGTTTGAAGGCAGGGTAGGTACGTTTAGCGAAAATTGCTATTTTGGCTTGAGTTTGAAAGTATCCATCCCAAAATATCCCTTCCCCTCCCTTCAAAGCCACTCCCACAAAACACATGAACACCTGACTACTGACGTGCAAGTAGCCCGTCCAATTGTTGCATTCGGTCAGAACACAGTGATTGGTTGCGTTTATTTCTGCAAAGGTCAACAGATACTGGATTTATTGTATTTTACTGTCATAGCAACTCAAATGCTATCAGGATGTGAAGATTATTTCAGCAAATTTGCCAAAAAGTGCTTCTCAAAAACATTATATCCTGCCTTATACCGGGTACGCTGAAAGGGTAAAGATGGATTCGAGATGAGTTTTCTCTGTGGAGCAGGAGGGTTGTGTGAGGGGGAATCAGAGCAGGAATCAGGAGTACTGGCCTGCTCAGTGCTATCTCTGGCGGTGTTGACTGTGCTAACACCGCCTTCAGTTGAACACACAGATCTAAGACCCATTCTAACCAGCAAGGCAGTAAACACACACTCCCAGAGTGGAAGGCGACACTAATGTCGTGTTTGCTGACTGTAGCGCTGCCGCTCTCCTTAACGGAAACCCCGCAGTGTTTACAGGGAGGTGACGGGGGAGAGGTGACGGGGGAGAGGTGACGGGGGAGAGGTGACGGGGGAGAGGTGACGGGGGAGAGGTGTTGCTGCGGGCCCCTGGGGGGAGGGGGGCGGCCGCTCCCGTGTCTGTCGTGGGGGGGCAGAAGCCTCCAGAGGCTCGGGGAAGGTGTCTGTTGTGCTGATCAGGCTGGTCCTGAGGACTGAGGGCTTTTGAGACGGGAGGAAGGAAGACTCTCTAGTCCTCAGCCCCCAGAAAGACCTGTGTCCTGACAGTACGGAGCATATCACGGGTCTCTGGCTGTTCCCTCTCCCTCCTTCCTTCTTTCTGCCGTCCTTCCATCTATCTCCCTCTCCCTCACCTCCCTGCTCTTTCCCACCACCCTCCCTCTCCCTCACCTCCCTGCTCTCTCCCACCACCCACCCTCCCTCTCCCTCACCTCCCTGCTCTCTCCCACCACCCTCCCTCTCCCTGCCCCCTCCCTGCTCTCTGACCACCACCCTCCCTCTCCCTCCCCTCCCTGCTCTCTCCCACCACCCTCCCTTTCCCTCACCTCCCTGCTCTCTCCCACCACCCTCCCTCTCCCTCACCTCCCTGCTCTCTCCCACCACCCTCCCTCTCCCTCACCTCCCTGCTCTCTCCCACCACCCTCCCTCTCCCTCACCTCCCTGCTCTCTCCCACCACCCTCCCTCTCCCTCCCCTCTTCCAATGACCAACAGGGATCATTGAGCCAAACTCAGACCTCATACATAAATCTCACTCTCCTGTCAGAGGCAGAGAAGCACAAACGTTCCTGATATGCGCCCAGGCCTCTGAGTGAGCCTTCAGTCCACAGCAGCCAGCGTGGCGACCGGGCTATCAGGTTAGATGCAGTCTGTCAGGATGGATGGCATTACTGTGCCCAGTGAGAATGTTTCTCTAGGTGCTAATGATGACTTGGGTGCGTGCAGCGGAACGGCTGCACTCAACATTCTCGAAGCAAACTCATACCTCTGGTTTTAGACTTATGAATATATCAGCCAGGGCGTTCCTTATCTCTCCCCAGCCCAGAGCGAACTCCACTGCCTATGGCAGCCTCTCAATGCCCCCCAAAAACTGTGTGTCAAGCAGTTACTCCACAACTGCTGTTTTTTCGGCAACTCAAACCTCAAACCCCGGCCTCAGATTACTGCCGAAAAGCCACGTCAGATAATTACCGTCGTCGTTCGATCGATTTCTAAATCCTTCATTCCACACCGGAATGGGTCTTTTGTTTGGGTGCTAATAGCGTATTAGAGCCTCCAGCAGCCTCCGGGATTCCCCCTGGGGCCAGGGTCTTTGTGGGGCGGTCCCCCCTGTCACCTGGACCGGCGCTGTCATCACTGATTACTGGGTGGGTCGTTTGGGCTGCTGCTAGCCACCTGAGGCTCTCTAACGAACCCCGGCTCTTTGTTGACTTAAGAAGTCAATTGTAAATACTTGAACCTATGCTTAGAGGTTTGATGTTTATGACGCTTATACAGGCTGGGGGGATGTTGAGGGGGGGTTCTCCTGCTAGCTAACGCTAACCTGATAGCGCCTCTGTCAACAGTGTTGTCCCTTGGTCTTAGGGGCATGTCACCAGCTAATTGGTCTGGCTTCGACACCTCAGGGGTTGGGCCTGAGGTGAAGGCGATGGTCTTTGTAACACTCTTCAAGTTCTTTTTTTTCTTTCTTTTTTTTTTAAGCTTGAGTCGTTGAAATGTGAGCTTTGCCTAGAATGTTTTCTCTCGCAGAGAGCAGCGTCTCTAAGCAGTAGTAAATTTTGGCTGTGTTGTTTGGACTCCATCGCTGCAAGAGTCCCAACCTCTCTTCAGCTCCTCAGCCACTGCCTATTTAACACAATTGCGAGTTTGTTTATCTAAACTAATTATGGGCTTCAAAAGAGGCCGTTGTTGTGCAGGAGGATGTTGGAATGGTCTCTGTGCAACCTGGCTGACCTGGAGGCTGGGGGGCTGGAGGCTGGGGGATCAGAGGCTGGGGGATCAGAGGCTGGGAGGCTGGGGGTTGGAGGCTGGGAGGTTGGAGGCTGGGGGACCGGAGGCTGGGGGGATGGAGGCTGGGGGACCGGAGGCTGGGGGACCGGAGGCTGGGGGGATGGAGGCTGGGGACCGGAGGCTGGGGGACCGGAGGCTGGGGGTCTGGAGGCTGGGGGACCAGAGGCTGGGGGTCCGGAGGCTGGGGGACCGGAGGCTGGGGGTCTGGAGGCTGGGGGACCGGAGGCTGGGGGACCGGAGGCTAGGGGTCTGGAGGCTGGGGGACCGGAGGCTGGGGGTCTGGAGGCTGGGGGTTTGGAGGCTGGGGGTCTAGGGCCTGGGTCTGGGGTCTGTGGTCTGGGTGTGGCCCTTAGATTGCAGACGTTGACTCCAGGTCAGTGTTCAGATTAGCGACGCTTTCAAAGGGTTCTGACCAGAGGGCTGAAGTTTCACCTTCTGTCCCTGCAGTCATGCAACCCGCCCCCTTACACACACACACACACACACACACACACACACTCCACTCTCACCCCTCTCTCCTCTCCTCACCCTCCGCCCTCAGGTTAGCATTTGCAGTCTGGTCAGCATGGAAGTTGTCCTGAATTAAACATTGTGACTCTGGTCATCAGACTACAGAAATGTGTGTCAGAACAGGTCAAATTATCTAGATTAAACTCTTAATGGAAAATGAAGAAGACCACGTTTTTCTTGGCAGTTTCACAATAAATGGTTTCTAAATGATAGTGTGCATACCTGCCTCTCTGTCTGCCTGTCTGTCTGTCTCTCTATGTCTGTCTGTCTGTCTGTCTCTCTGCCTGTCTGTCTGTCTGTCTCTCTCTCTGCCTGCATGCCTGTCTGTCTCTCTGTCTGTCTCTCTGCCTGCATGTCTGTCTGTCTCTCTGCCTGCCTGCCTGCCTGCCTCTCTGTCTGTCTGTCTGTCTGTCTCTCTGTCTGTCTGTCTCGTCTCCCCGGCCACCCCTGTGAACTGACGAGAGTTCCTCCTCCCTGAAACAACATGCATGTTTTCACAACAGATCTGCATCTCTACCTCTAGTAGATCCAAGCTTCCAGGGCCATGTCCTGGGCTGCTGGGAGCTGGGAGGGGCTGGGAGGGGGAGGGGGCATATTGTTATGCTTAGTAGGGGAGAGAAGGATTGCTCTGTCACTAAACCTGCTAGAGAAGCTAGGCGTCTCAGCCCTGGACAGACCAGAGCTGGCATCATGGAGTTCAATGTCATCCTGTATCATCCTATGTCTCACTAGCTCAGTGTTTGACTATTCATGAAGTTCTGGGTTCAAATCCCCCCTGTGTGATTCTTTGGATGAAGCATTGGCTAAAGGGACATTTTAGTTTTAATCTCTAACGTTTCCTGACATACCTTTTCATTTGAACACTTGCTGTTCTGTTCCGTGACATCCTTAATGATACCCCTTCACCGTGACTGATTATGTACCTCTTATTCAGTCGAGGAAAGTCACGTTTTCGTGAAGTCAGACACATCTCCTCCCTGTCACCTTTAACTTTCACCTCTCAAACGTGGCTGCTCTGGTCGGATCTCAGATGTTACGGCGGCGTGCTGCTCTGGTCGGATCTCAGATGGTACGGCGGCGTGCTGCTCTGGTCGGATCTCAGATGGTACGGCGGGCTGTCCTGTGTGTTAACACACCAGCTCTCTGCAGACACAAGCAGGAGGAGGAGGAAGACAGGGTGCTTCTCCAGGAGATGGGTGTGTGCTCAGGTATTGGCCAGGTAGCTCCGTAGCCCCTCCCCCCTGTCCCAGGTATATAGGGCCTCCCCCCAGCCTCCCGTAGAGACTCTACCTGTCCCGTTAGCTGTTTGATCCTGGACTCTTTCACAGTAGAAGGATTGCGAGCTGTAGAACCCTGGAGTCAGTGGAGCACACAGCTGCAGCCCTGCTTAACCTGAGCGCCAACATGCTGTACCTGGAGACAGGGACGCCGTCCTCGTACAGCGAGGTAAGACGGGGGGGGGGGAGCGGGGGAGAGGGGATGGCGGCCCCCTGGTAACAGACCCAGTGGGCCCCTGGTAACAGACCCAGCGGGCCCACCGGTAACAGACCCAGTGGGCCCCTGGTAACAGACCCAGCGGGCCCCTGGTAACAGACCCAGTGGGCCCCTGGTAACAGACCCAGTGGGCCCCTGGGTGGTGGGTTCCTCAAACCTCCGTGGAACGGAGGGTAGACGATGTAGAAGGATAGTTACTAGGCGGAATGGGCCCCAGTCGTTAAATAACGTAATACATTTTTTTATTAAGACAATATTTTCCTAAAACAAAAAAGGTTCGGTGTATGTTTGTGTTTTTGATCTGTTAGGTCGTTCTTAGTGACTTGTGTGGAATGGAAACCCCTGAAAACGGCTCAGAAACAAACTAAACTGGATCAGATAAATTATAAATCTCAGCTTGTCTCTTATCAGATTTAAAACAAAAACAAATTTAATAACAACTCTTGTTTTGGCGGCTGATTTTCCTCTGTTTGCGTTTCAATTCAGTGACATTGTGTGAGTGTGTGTGTGTGCTTATGAGTGTGTGTGTGTTGAAAAGGGCGGTTGTGTTTTTGGGTGTGAGTGAGAATTCAACGTCGAGGGAATGTAAACAGGGTGTTGTGGAGGGCTCGAACAAGGCAGGAACAAGGCAGGAAATGGAGTCTGCTCGTTAGGCCTCACAGATGGGGTTTGACTCACACTGTTTGTTGTCCTGCACTGACGCTGGTAGTGATATTGAGACTTTTGTTAACGGTGTACAGTGTCCATTCTTAACCGACATGATCTGAGTGTGGAAAAAAACAGCTTTGTGACTGACAGGTGATTGATGCTTCTGGATTTGCATTCAAGTGATTGGCTTTGATTTGGAGAAGTGCGCTGAATAAAGACTGGCAGACTTTTCTGTCAAAGGCATCCCTGCTACATCACAAGACACAATTTGATAACATTATAAATTTCACGGCTTTAGTTTTAGTTTACCCTGGCTTTATTTGAAAATGTGTGCAACATTTTTTTAATACATTTTCACCTCTTTTTGTTGCTGTAAATTCCGACGGTGTTACATTACATTACATTTAGTCATTTATCAGACGCTCTTATCCAGAGCGACAGTAAGTACAGGGACATTCCCCCGAGGCAAGTAGGGTGAAGTGTCTTGCCCAAGGACACAACGTCAGTTGGCATGACCGGGAATCGAACTGGCAACCTTCGGATTACTAGCCCGATTCCCTCACCGCTCAGCCACCTGACTCCAGGTGTTCCATGAATGTCCCAACTAGCAGTCGTGTCCGGGGTCCGGACAGGCAGCTGGAGAGGGGTCGGGTGGTGGTCCTGATCAGGGCCAGGGACTTCACCCCAGCCACCTCCTCTACGGGTTCAAACCCTGGGTCAGATAACAGACCTGTTCAAGAACACACACATGCAACATCCTGAAAGGGTGGTAGATGTGTGTATTTGGTCTTGCGGATGGCAGATCTAGAACAATCCAGATCTTTCTTCCAGACAGATCTAGATGTGTATTATTTTTTCAGAATCACAGAATCTGTAAAAACAAACTGAGGTGATAAATCGACTGTTTTCTATCTTGTCATCAAACACGTTGTCCAGCGCCGGAGCTGGGAGGGGAGTTGGGTTGCAAGATCGGCTGGCTGATGGCAGGTGTCAGGTCCCAGTCTTTAGAGGGCGGGGGGGGCAGGGGGGCAGGGGGGCCGGGGGTCAGTGAGTGCTGTCCACCCTCCCTGAGTGTTGAGGTATTAGGTTCCCCCTCCCCCACCCTCCCCCACCCTCACCCCACCTCTCAGGAGGCTGAGCACTTCACAATGTGGCTGGCCTGGCTGTTTGGTGGTAATTGCTTTAATGGTGTGTTGATGTAGATACAATCACCTGCCTCTGACCCCACCCCCCACCCCCCACCCCACCCCACCACACCCCTCAGCAGGTAGAAGGTGGACATAGATCCCTCTCTTCCCCACCACAACCATCAACACTCCCACCCTCACCCCCCTCCCCCTCCCCTCCCTAGAAGAGCTGTTAATACCTCCCTCGCCTGTGGTCACTCATCACCACCCTGCCCCCACCCCTGCCCCCCTCCAGCTCGCCTAGCCCCCAGCCCAGGGACCCCAGCCCAGGTCACCAGAGAGGGTTCAGGAATGGGAGCTATGCCCCTCAGGGCTCCCCTGGTTCCTGTCCTCTGCTACCTACCAAGACTCCAGCTCACCTGGATCACAGCCCCACCTGGAGAACCACACTCTGGTTCAGATGTTCTCCTGTCGGTGTGTTGGCTGGGTGGGGTTCCACGTTCTAAGGCTCTAGAGGTTCTGACCCTCACAGACCTTGCTGGTTACCACTGGCAACACATCCTTCTTCGAAATGTATTCAAAAAATGCATGTTAAAATTTTACATAACATACAATAATTTTAGCAAAACATAAAATAAATTTATTTTAAGGAAAGTAAATGTCCCAACATAGTTTTAATATTTGAAATAGTCTGTAGTCCAAACCTAAATTAACTAAGAGGAATTACACAGCTGTTCTCGAGGTCGTCCTTACAGACCCGGGAGGCCCTCTGATTTGAACTAAAGGAATCAACACAACAGGCAGGATTGTTGCAAATGTTCCAAAACCAGCGGACCACTACAATGGACGTAGAGGAAAGTCTGGGCCTGGATGTCGGACGATACATAAATCCCTGAGGAGAATGTGAACATCACCATCCATCAGCCAATCACAAACTTTCCCTCGTCTGTAACGGCCTCTTAGTTACGGTGTCTGTATGCTAACCATCCCAGACATGCGTGCGGCATCCTGCAGATTCCTTCTGCGGAGACAACAGGCTATCAGCTAGCTGCGTGGCTGTAAAGGTCACTGCTCTCCCCCCTCTCCCCCCTGCCTCCCTCTCCCCCCTCTCCCTCCCTCTCCCCCCTGCCCCCCCTCTCCACCCTCTCCCCCTGCCTCCCTCTCCCCCTGCCTCCCTCTCCCCCCACTCTCCCCCCCTTCTCCCTCCCTTTACCCCCCTCTCCCCCCTCTCACCCTCCCCTCTCCCCCCGCCTGCCCCCTCTCCCCCCTCTCCCCCCTGCCTCCCTCTCCCCCCTGCCTCCCTCTCCCCCCTGCCCCCCTCTCCCCCCTGACCCCCTCTCCCCCCTGCCTCCCTCTCCCCCCTCTCCCTCCCTCTCCCCCCTGCCCCCCTCTCCCCCTCTCCCCCCTCTCCCCCTGCCCCCCTCTCCCCCTCTCCCCCCTGCCCCCCTCTCCCCCTCTCCCCCCTCTCCCCCTGCCCCCCTCTCCCTCTCTCCTTCCCCCCTGCCCCCCCAGCTCAGCGATGCTGACTCCAGCTCTTGCCTCAGACAAAGGCCCCTGGGAGCCAGCCTGACCTTTCACCAGCTTTATTAAAGGCTGTCTTGGACGTCAAATGGGTTGATTGAGCGTGGCAGCGTTTGGTGTTAACCTCCTGGGGGAGAGAGACACTCCTGGCTTTTAAACGGAAGGTATTTTTAAGAGCATCTGAAGGGGTTA
>NC_090075.1:950168-982668 GCF_038355195.1 Osmerus mordax
GGACAGGAGGCCTCAGGAGATCCACATCTATAATCCTGCGGTCCGTGTCGACCATCATAGCATGGATTTACCCCCTTTTATAACTCACACATGGGTTAATGCTAGTGCGAGACATCCCATAATAGGCACCCTGTCGAGAGGGAGAGAGTTGGTGTGTGGGTTGCCGTGCGACGGAGCCCCTCTCCTTCAGGCCTCCGATCTTCGTCGTGGTTACCCTCCTCCAGGGTTGTCACGGCAGCGGCCTGGCCACGCCTCAGGTACCCCCCCCCCCTGCTGGGCCGTGAGACTGTGCCGTAGGGGGGCTCAGCAGACGGTGTACCTTCATCATGATGACTCAAGAGACACGCCTAATCCAAACCTTCTCCTCACTCTTCCTGTCTGGGGGAGAACGGCCAATGACACACGTCAACAGTTCCAGAAGCCTGGCCTTTATCTCTCTCTGTCTCTCCTTCCATTTCCCTCTCTCTCTCTCTCCTTCCCTCTCCCTCTCTCTCTCTGTCTCTCTCTCCTTCCCTCTCTCTCCTTCCCTCTCCCTCTGTCTCTCTGTCTCTCTCTCCTTCCCTCTCTCTCCTTCCCTCTCCCTCTCTCCCTCTCTGTCTCTCTCTCACTCTCCTTCCCTCCCTCTCCCTCTCTGTCTCTCTCTCCCTGTGTGGACAAAGGATTTGCCCTCAGCAATTGTAGAGCTTGTCTAGCCCCCCCCACCTCTTCAGCAGTATTAATGGAGTGTCACCGATAAGGGATTCCCACTGACCTGGTGGAAGCTCCTATTGTGAGGCATGAAAGGGCGCTGGTGTTTGTGTGGTGTGTTACCTGCCAGCAGGTAGATGTCACAGAGCAGCAGGAATGCAGATGTCGAGGCCGCAACGGGAGCATGTGGGGAGGGGGGAGGGGGGAGAGAGAGGGGGGAGAAGAGGATTACTGTAATGGATTGAGGCCCTGTGGATAATACTTGTGTAAATACGATGTGCCTCTCAGCTGAACCCGCGAGTAGCTGTGTGTGTTTAGGAGCACAGGAGGAGGAGGGGGAGGGAAGGAGAGGGGAGGAGAGGAGGAGGAGGAGGAGAGGAGGAGGGGGAGGGAAGGAGAGGGGAGGATGAGGGGGAGGAGGGGGAGGGGGAGGAGAGGGGAGGAGGAGGGAGGTGGAGGAGGGGGAGGGGGAGGAGGAGGGAAGGAGAGGGGAGGAGGAGGAGGAGGAGGGGGGAGGGAAGGAGAGGGGAGGAGGAGGAGGAGGTGGAGGAGGAGGGGGAGGGAGGAGAGGAGGAGGGGGGAGGGAAGGAGAGGGGAGGAGGAAGGGGAGGGAAGGAGAGGGGAGGATGAGGAGAGGAGGAGAGGGAGGGAAGTTGAGGAGAGGGTAGGAGGAGGAGAAAGTGGAGGATAGGAGAAGGGGGAGGGAGGAGAAGGCGCTGGCTTCGCTGGGCTGAAGAGAAGCGTTCCAGACGAGACAGGACTTGTCCAGGAACATCTGCGGGCTCGCCCCTCGCCTGCAGAGACGAGGAGCGACCTGTTACTGTCAGAGAGCTGTCAGGACTCGCATCTCAGACAAGAGCTGGGATCCAGAGAGAGGGAGAAACTAGAGAAGGGGAGAGAGAGAGAGAGAGACGGATGGAGAGAGAGAGAGAGAGAGAGAGAGAGAGAGAGAGACGGATGGAGAGAGAGAGAGAGAGAGAGAGGGGGGGGGGGAGAGAGAGAGACGGATGGAGAGAGAGAGAGAGAGAGAGAGAGAGAGAGAGAGAGAGAGAGAGAGCCTAGAGCTGAATAGATTTGGTGATCAGGAAGTGATTTAGTAATAATGGGACAGGAGAGGTCAGATTGTAAACAGGTTTATTAAGTGTGTTTTAGTTTAGTTTTATTGTTACAATAAAAGGCCACCTGCTTTATGACAGGAGTTGATCCAGGGAGAGAAAGTCCTTCATGTCACAACCTGCTGGGGGACATTCTCCATGGTCAGTCCCTTATATGTCACATTACATTTATTTAGGATTTTAGTTTTTGTGTGCCAGTTATGTTACATGTTTTGAAGGCAAGAGGGAATGTCTCACGATGTAAAACTGTCATGTGCCAAAGATGAAAGCGATGAAATACATTCGTACAAAAACATAGAAAAGGAAAGAGATAGGAGAGAAGAGGAGGGGGTGAGAGGGGGCGGCACAGAGGAGATAGAGAGAGGGATCTTGCTCATTTCTCCTTCAGATCAGCATCATCTGGTTCCCTGGCAGACAGTCCTCCGGCCTGTGAGGGTGAAACGCCATAACACCTGTAATACCATAAACACAGCTCTGTGTTCAAGGCCTGTTAGTGTTTAGGGGAAAACCGGCATAATTACAGAAAATCCTGTCCTTTCTTTGTCCCGTCCTCCTCCTCCTGGTCTCCTGGGTAACATAAGCCACGCCCCTGGATCAGGACAGCAGAACAGCATTCTGTTTGATCAGACTACAGTGGAACTGAAAACAGATCTGGTGTTGAGTGAGAAGGGGTCTCCATGGAGATAAAATAAGACCATCGCTGTGTTTACGACTCCATGGAACACCCTGTACACACACACACACACACACACACACACACACACACACACACACACACACACACATATATACCCACTCTGTACACACACACACACACACACATATACCCACTCTGTACACACACACACACACACACATATACCCACCCTGTACACACACACACACACACACATATACCCACCCTGTACACACACACACACACACATATATACCCACTCTGTACACACACACACACATATATACCCACCCTGTACACACACACACACACACATATATACCCACTCTGTACACACACACACACACACATATATACCCACCCTGTACACACACACACACACACATATATACCCACTCTGTACACACACACACACACACACATATACCCACTCTGTACACACACACACACACACACATATACCCACTCTGTACACACACACACACACACATATATACCCACTCTGTACACACACACACACCCTGTTTCAGTTCTAGTCTGACTTTGGTATGTGTGTGTCCCTACGAAAACATCATGTCACATGACACCCCAGTACATGTCAGCTGTACGCCACATTTTATTCACCAGCAGAAGCTGTCCTCAAAACCTGCGTAACAACACTGCATGTAGACAGTACTGAAGATGGAGGACCAGACGTGCGACAGTGTTTCAGACTCCAGGAACCCTGTCTGTTTACTGTTTAGGAACAGTAAGCAGAAACATTGACCAATCAGAGATGAGAGGTGATGAGGCTCTCGCCCCTGACAGGAAGTGAGCGATGTCACTTCCTCCCCCGCGTCTCCTCATCGTTCAGCCTCTCCACCAGGCAGGTGTTCGTCCTCCTTCCCGAGGGGAAAGGAGGAAAGTCTGTAAAAAAAGACAACCTTCCTCCACCTCCTGGTTTTGCATGTTTGTGGACTGTGTGGGGCTGCAGGCGTGATGCGACACGCCAGGAATGAGGCGAACAAGACCGGAGGCGCCACGGGCGGCTGTGAGAGGCCCGGCGTGTTGAGGCCTGACGTGAGCTGGCGCCCGCAGCGTCCTGTCAGGAGAGGAACACCACAGCTGTAGACCTGCCCGGGCCTGCAGCGACCTGGAAACCTGTGTGTGTGTGTGTGCGTGTGTGTGTGTGTGTGTGTGTGTGTGTGTGTGTCGGTGAAGCTCACCTGTGTGAGAGCAACACCACACACACACACCTTGGGAAAGAGTAGAGCTCAGTGGTTAGAGAGTTTGCGGATCGAGAGGTCACTGGTTCGGATTCCCTCCCCCTATACGTGGGTTTGGATAAAAACGTCGGCTAAATGTTGGTATTGTTGTTATTTACCTTCACCTCTATCAGCAGTTGACTCACACATTCCTCCAGAGCTCCAGAACTTAGCCACGTACCAATGGGAGGAGTTGTTGATTTTTCAGAGCATGAAAGATATGAATCACAGACGACCCTTCTCTCTGCTGTCTTGGAAGCTGAATAACTTTTTTCACACCAAGACTTTCTCTTTGTTTTCACGTCAGAGCAGGACCCCCCCCTCCCTCTCTCTCCCTCCCCTCCTCAGTCGCCTGTCCAAGAATGTGTCACGCTCTGTGGTTGTGGCTGACGCTGGAGGCTTTCTGGGACTGAAGGTTGTTCTGTACTGGGTGGCGTGTCTCCTGTGAGGAGCTGTGAAGAGCTGGGTGTCCCATTGTGTCCAGTGAATGGAGCATAATTACAGGTTAACACCTACAGGCCTCACCTCGTGTCACCCTCTAGTGTTCGCTCTCCCTCTGCTCACTCTGCTTCCCCCCTCCTCCTTCTGTCCCTCTTCTATCCATCCATCCACAATCCCTCCATCTTTCCGCCACCCTCCCTCCCTCAACATACACACTCCCACTATCCTTCCTCCCTCCCTCCCTCCTTTCGTCCCTCCATCCTCCCTCCACTCTCCTTCCCACACCCTCCTTTCACAATCCCTCCCTCGGCATAAACAGCCCATAAACATAGATTTGTGTTCTCAGAGTTTGTGACCCAAGGGCAGGGATGTTTCCTTGGCTGGCAGTGGTGTGGGGGTGTGTGTGTGTGTACTGCGTGTAGTTTGTTTGTGTATTGTGTGACTGGATGCACAGTCAGCAGTTGCAGAAGGTTCTGTGATCCTGGCACCAAAGAGCTGGTTTTCATCATCTGGTTAAATTGCCCACAGCTAAGAAAAAGGAGTGTCTTGCAATTATTCACACAAACATTTTTCTACCTCCCTCTTAGGACACCTAGCTCTCTCTCTCTCTCTCTCTGTTGTTCCTCCTCTCTCTCCCTGGTTTGATCTCTCTCGCTCTCCTCTCTCGCTCATTTTCCTCTCTCTTCTGCTCCCTCTCTCTCTTCACTTTTGCTCCCTCTAAATCTCTCTCTTTCACACTTGTCACACCGATCTGAACCCATCTTCAGTCTGATCCTAACCGATGCATACGTGTGTGTGTGTGTGTGTGTGTGTGTGTGTGTGTGTGTGTGTGTGTGTGTGTGTGTGTGTGTGTGAGATATGGATGAGCAGGAGTGTGTGTGAAGAGACAGAGGAAAAGGGAAAGTGTGTGTGTGTGTGTGTGTGGAAGCCGTGCCCTGTTGAAAGGAGAGGGTGTGTACTGGGTGCAGGGCCTGCCTCCTTGCCAAGCTTGTGTAACACTCATCATCTCTCTCTCTCACACACACACACACACAGAGTCATCACAGGTGCTGGGCTGGGCTGTTTCCACGGGAACAGCTTAGCGGAGGGGGAATGGAAGGTGTGATTGTTTCAGCCCCGGGCCTGTTTCACTGTGTTCCTCCTCAAACTGTCGTGTTTCTTTCCGTTCTTCTCCTCCTTCCCTCCTTCAGAGAGGAAGCTGCTCTGTGTGTTTCCACATCCTGAACACAGCAGGGACGACAGTCTGGACGCACTCAGCTCCTGTGGGGAGAGACGATGGCCCTGTAGGACAGTGTGTGTGTGTGTGTAACATCCTGTGACAGTACTGTCTTCGTCATTCTGAGTGTGAGGAGGACTCAGGGCTGAGTTTCATCACAGGAAGCAGCTACACCCCCTGTACACACACACACACACACACACCCTGTACACACACACACACACACACACACACACACACCCTGTACACACACACACACACACACACACTCCCTGTACACACACACACACACACCCTGTACACATTTCTGCTAAATGACTAAATGTAAATGTACACACACAGACACAGTGTGTGTGTGTGAGGTGTGAGTGTGTTCACGTGGGCAGTAATCACAGGCCTGTTGTTGAACTCTGTAGACTTCAGATGTGTGTGAAGCACCATCTGCTGAGGGCTGCTTTACTGCTGCAGAGCAGGTGTCCTCCTGGACATGGAGCCTCCACCTGGAAGCCTTTCATGTATGGCGTCTCTGTCTACGGTGGTGTGTGTGTGTGTGTGTGTGTGTGTGTGTGTCTGTGTGTGTGTGTGTGTGCGCGTTCTCGGTGTGACCCCTGACCTGCGCGTTCGTCCAGTACTCGTCCAGAAGAAAACACTCTACCCACACACACAAAGCAGTCTCCTGACCTCTGACCTCTCCCTCCAGTACTCCACAGAGCTGAAGAAGCTGTACTGCCAGATAGCCAAGACGTGTCCCATCCAGATCAAGGTTCTGACCAACCCACCAGGGGGCGCTGTCATCAGGGCCATGCCCGTCTACAAGAAGGCGGAGCATGTGACTGAGGTGGTGAAGCGCTGCCCCAACCACGAGCTGAGCCGAGAGTTTAACGACGGTCAGTCCAGTCTGCCATGGACACACACACACACCAACACACACACCAATCAACTGATCAATTTTTTTTGTATTATTAACATGACAATGTTGTACAACAATGTTAGATCACATAAATTGTACAACATTTCTTCACATTTTACAACATGTCTGTGTACGTCAAGAAAATACTCTGCTGAACTCTGCTGAATCTTTTTGATGTTTATAGTGTTTGGTCATCTGTTTTATGTTGATTTCATAACGTAACATTATTAATTCATGCTAACCCTGCTGTGATTTGTTGTCCACAGGCCAGATAGCCCCGCCCAGCCACCTGATTCGCGTGGAGGGGAACAGCCACGCCCAGTACCTGGAGGACTCCATCACGGGCCGACAGAGTGTGCTGGTGCCCTACGAGCCCCCACAGGTTGGTGCCCCTAACCCTGACACAGTGTGAGAGAGGGGTGTGTGTGTGAGGTGTGTGTAGACTCAGACAGTGTGTGTGTGTGTGTGTGTAGACTCAGACAGTGTGTGTGTGTGTGTGAGGTGTGTGTAGACTCAGACAGTGTGTGTGTGTGTGAGGTGTGTGTAGACTCAGACAGTGTGTGTGTGTGTGAGGTGTGTGTAGACTCAGACAGTGTGTGTGTGTGTGTGTGTGTGAGGTGTGTGTAGACTCAGACAGTGTGTGTGTGTGTCCTCAGGTGGGTACAGAGTTTACCACCATCCTCTACAACTTCATGTGTAACTCCAGCTGTGTGGGAGGGATGAACAGACGGCCCATCCTCATCATCGTCACCCTGGAGACCAGAGAGTGAGTCTCCCCCCCCCCCCCCCCCCCCCCCCCCTCCCTGCCTCATCACTGGAGTGTGTGTAACCGCTCCTCTCTGTCGCCCCCCCAGTGGCCAGGTTCTGGGCCGACGGTGCTTCGAGGCGAGGATCTGTGCGTGTCCGGGCCGCGACCGCAAGGCTGACGAGGACAGCATCCGCAAGCAGCACGTCACGGACGGGAGCAAGAACAGTGAGGGTAGGAAACGACGTCGTAAGTAGGCGGGGCTTGAGGTGACGGGCTGACTGGCTGCTGTCCCCCTCTCACACACACACACGCGTAACACACACACATACTCGTACTTATAACACACACGCGTAACACACACTCTCTCTCGCACACACAGAACTTTACCCCTCAGCAGATACACTCCTACATACACTGCATGCCTCCTCCCCCCCCCGCCGCTCTCCCCCCCGCTCCCCCCCGCTTGTTTTTTCTCTCTGTGTGCTGAGGCTATTCTCTGCCAGAAGAGCGTAAGGAATGACTCTCCTCCTCACCTCCTCCCTCTCTCTCCTCCCCCCCTCTCTCTTCCCCCGCTCTCTCCTCACCTCCTCTCTCCTCACCTCCTCTCTCTTCACCTCCTCTCTCCTCACCTCCTCCCTCTGTCCAGCCTTCCGCCAGGCCTCTCATGGTATCCAGATGTCCTCCATCAAGAAGAGAAGATCCACAGATGAGGAAGTGTTTTGTCTGCCTGTGAGTCCCATGCTCTGTTCCTCTGCCTGCAGCACCTATCTCTCTCCCTCTCTCTCTCTCTCTCTCCCTCTTCCTCTCTCTCTCTCTCTCTCTCTCTCTCTCTCTCTCTCTCTCTCCCTCTCTCTCTCTCTCCCTCTTCCTCTCTCTCTCTCTCTCTCTCTCTCTCTCTCTCTCCCTCTTCCTCTCTCTCCCTCTTCCTCTCTCTCCCTCTTCCTCTCTCTCTCTCTCTCTCTCTCTCTCTCTCTCTCTCTCTCTCTCTCTCTCTCTCCATCACTCTCTCTCACTCTCTCTCTCTCTCTCACTCTCTCTCTGTCCCAGATACATCCCGCAGCAGCTCACCTCCTCTCTCTCTCTCTGACAGATTAAAGGCCGTGAGATCTATGAGATTTTGGTGAAAATCAAAGAGTCTCTGGAGCTGATGCAGTTCCTCCCACAGCACACCATTGAGTCCTACAGACAGCAGCAGCAGAACCTCCTGCACAAACAGTGAGTACCAGCCAGCCAGCCAGCCAGTCAGTCAGTCAGTCAGTCAGACACCCAGTCAGTAGAGTATTAGTCCACCAGTCCAGATCCTGACAGGTCCAGTATCCCTCAGGCTTCCAACAGCTTCCAGTTGACCCCAGATCTGACTGCTCTGGTTATGCCTTACTGCCTGCTTATGTCTTACTGCCTGTTTACTGCTCCCTTGCTGCTTGTTCCTGTCTCCTGACCTCACCTCTGGACCCTCCCCTCTCTGGACTAACTCTGATGGTTTGCTTGTTTCACTAAGAGTGGCTGTAGTGTCTCTCACACACACACACGCTCTCACACACACACTCACACACTCACTTGTCCTGTTTGTGAGCTCTAGGTGTGTGCTATGGCATCCTCTCCTCTGCTGTCACGGATACAGAACTCTGTCCTCTGGACCTTAATCACTTATTAAGGATCTTTACAGCCTGTGCTTGCACCTCGTATGTGGAGGGTGGCCCTGGGCAGAGCTGCCTCTCCTCTCCTCCTCCTGTGTGGTGGAGGATCGTACGCTGTGTGAGTTATGGCTGACGGGTCGAGAGTCAGGTTGTTTCTCAGGATCTTTAGCTTCCAGTCCCCTCTCTACTCCACAAGTAGATCTAGGATCCCCATCCTCCACCCTGCCACTGGGGCAGCCCCCCCCTGCCCCCAGGGCCTAGAGCAGGGGGGGGGCAGTCTTTGTAAATGACAGCTTGACAGAGCGACGCCCAGCGATAATTACTGCTTATGTTTGGCGTTTGTCATTAAAGAAGCAAACTGGCTTTTACTGTGAGGTAACCCTCTCACGGTTTAGCTCCTCGAGTTCTCATTCTGCAGTGTCCTGGTTAGATTTAGTTCAGGTTCACCTTCCTAACTTCCCACCTTCCTGGTTCCCCAGGAACCCTTCCCACCTCAGACAAGCTAGGGTCAGCTGTTCCTCTGGAGACGTGAGGTATCAGTAATCCACATGTTTGGTTCGTCTCACTAGGCAGGTTAGAAATATGGGCAGTGTTCTCTGCCCTAGTGAATATGTGGTCAAAATGTTGTCACAGTCAAAACTTGCTTTGACAAATGGTTGAATCCTATGTCTCAACTGTATTGTGTTTTAGATTAAATGAGAGGTCAGACCAGCTGTAACTTCAAAAGCTCAACCAAAATTAAACACTTTGTAGAAATGTTTCTAATTTCCACCCAAGTTCCTGAGCGGTGCTCTGCTCTGAAATCCTGGTCTGAACCCTCACTGTTCCTCACGCTGAAATAAAGCCCTGTGCCACCTTTCAACAGAACGTTTCAGTCTTTTTTCAACTCTTTAAAATTGTTTTTTTAGTCTTTCAAGTCTACACTCGCCCTCCCTCTCCCTCCCTCTCTCCCTCTCTCTCTCTCTCTCTCTCCCTCTCTCTCTCATGGATTGGATTTATCTATTGGCAAACAGTGCCACCAAGTGGATGTTTATTAGCCTGGGTGCCAGCCGAACTTAGCCCCGCCCACAAAAAAATTTGGTCTGGAAGTTCCGTCTAGGATTGCTCCGTTGGGGAAAAACTATGCCCGAACAAGAGCAGTTCGTACCAATCAAATTGTCAGGGCGGGCTTTATACGATGATGGACAGATGATCAACAGTAACGTAATCAAACACGTTACCAAAGAGCGCTTGGGTTGAATTTGTTTTCAACAAACATGGCTGAGATGTGTAGATTCTGCCAGCGAGTCTGTTTTACAAGACATCGACAGCGCATTAATTTTGAAAGAGGAACAGAGAAACGCGAACAAGCCATTTGTCGATCGAAAATATGTATTTGCTGTCCACAAGTCAGTAGAGGGAAAGAGGGAGGGAGAGTCTGGGGCTTTTCTGGTCTCCGCCAAAGCCAGTGCTCATTTCTACCTTGTCTCTCTCTGTTCTCTCTCTTCTGCTGTTCTCTCTGGTTCTCTCTTGTTCTCTCTGGTTCTCTCTTGTTCTCTCTATTCTGCTGTTCTCTATGGTCTCTCTGGTTCTCTCTGGTCTCTCTGGTTCTCTCTGTTCTCTCTGGTTCTCTACAGTGTTCTCAGGGCGCGTCTCGGTTCGGAGCTCCTGGAGCCTCCAGCAGAGCAGAGGAGAACCTGCAGCTCCTCCTGAGAGGGCCTCACATTCCTCCCCCCTGCTCCTCCCCCCTGCTCCTCTCCCCTGCTCCTCCCCCCTGCTTCTCTCCCCTGCTCCTCTCCCCTGCTCCTCTCCCCTGCTCCTCCCCCCTGCTCCTCCCCCCTGCTCCTCCCCCCTGCTTCCTCTCCCCTGCTCCTCTCCCCTGCACCTCCCCCCTGCTCCTCTCTCCTGCTCCTCTACCCTGCTTCTCCCCCCTGCTCCTCTCCCCTTCTCCTCCCCCCTGCTCCCCGCCCTGCTCCTCCCCCTGCTCCTCCCCCCTGCTCCTCTCCCCTGCTCCTCCCCCCTGCTCCCCGCCCTGCTCCTCCCCCTGCTCCTCCCCCCTGCTCCTCTCCCCTGCTCCTCTCCCCTGCTCCTCCCCCCTGCTCCTCTCCCCTGCTCCTCTCCCCTGCTTCTCCCCCCTGCTTCTCTCTCTTTCTCTCTCATCTCTGTCCCTCTTCTCTCTCTGAGATCCGGTCTGGAGGACTGTAAACTCTGACATTCTGTAGAGCAGAGGAAATAGTCCTGCTACACCTCCACGACACAGAAGCTCTCCACCTATCACAGACCTGCTTCAGTCTGCCTCCACCTATCACAGAGCTGCTTCAGTCTGCCTCCACCTATCACAGAGCTGCTTCAGTATGCCTCCACCTATCACAGACCTGCTTCAGTCTGCCATAGTTCATCTCTTTTTTGGATTAGGCTTCAGTCACGAAGCCCTCTGATCCTCCCAGAACAGACGTCTGGAGCTGCCCAAGTGCAAAAAATATATATTTAAATCTAATTTAAATGTATTAAATGAGAGCTATATACATTTTCATTATATTTTTTTCTACAAAGTGTACTTAAATTGTACTGATTTTGCATATTTGCATACTCATTAACAACTTTTATAAACAGTATGTGAGTATGTTTGTACTTTGTACTTTGTAAGTATAATAGATGTTTTTGCTTGGGTAGTGCTCTACTGTAAGAATCTGTATGAACTTTAGACAATTTTGTTCCTGTTTTGGAGCTGGGCTCGAACTTCAGTTCGCTGTGTGGGTTTGTAAAGGGGAAGATTTTATTATGTCAATAACTTTGATAATGCTGGTCATGATTTTGTAATGTCACTGCTGGACAGTTGAGTTTGTTTTTAGTGTTTCAAGTTTTTTTTTTTTTTTTGCGATGGTCTGGAAAATATTATGCCTTAGTTTAACATGAGAGGAGATTACAGATGTTTGATACTCATCCACATATTCTGTGAAGAAGTTGCTTTTGAAACACTGTTTGAAACAGATGTTATGTTGATGTTTCCCTGCTGTAATTCTGCCTTTCTGTCTGTCTAAGATTCAATAAATGTTTTCTCTGCTTTGACTTTCTCTCCTTTTCTGTCTTTTTCCTTCTCTTCATCACTGTTTCATCCCTTCTTCCCATATTAGTGTAAAAACAAGGAACCATAGTTAATAGTCCCACCCAGCCAACTCACTATGCAGAGTAGACACACCTACCAAGAGATCTCCAGGTGTAGACAGGTGCGTAGCTGCCCTGCCTACCTGGGAGAGATCTCTGGTAGGTGACCAGAGGGCTGTGCTTCTGAGACAGAAGGATGGTTTCCAGGAATGTCAGAGAGGGCTTCCCACAGTTACAATTTATGACATGTTATTGTGGAAAAACAGTCGCTTAAAACCAGCAAGATCAGCCAAGCGAGAACCAAGATACCTCTTCCTCATCACGCTGACTATCAGAAGAAGTATTTTCCATTGTGAAAGTTAGGGACACAAGGGAACCTTTTACTGACGACTGTAATTCTCTCATGATGGTGATGTTGTTGTGTAAATGTAACGTAAAGGTGTTGTCTGTGACTAACCGCAAGGCTTCTTGTCGTTTAAGATGGGATCTGAGGGGCGATGAGAGTAACGGACTGTACCCTCTGTCCTGTCCCAGGACTGCAATGGCCTCCCAGGCGTCATTCGGGTCCAGCTCCCCCCCCCACAGCAAGGTCAACAAGCTGCCCTCTGTCAGCCAGCTCATCAACCCCCAACAGCGCAACACGCTCACCCCCTCTGGCATGGTGGGCGGCCTCACTGACAGTGAGTGGACCCACTGTTGTTCCTGCAGCCTCTAACTGTCTGTCTGTGTGTCTGTCTGTGTGTCTGTCTGTCTGTATGTCTAGCTGTCTGTCTGTGTGTCTGTCTGTCTGTATGTCTATCTGTCTGTCTGTGTGTCTGTCTGTCTGTGTGTCTGTCTGTGTGTCTGTCTGTCTGTGTGTCTGTCTGTCTGTCTGTGTGTCTGTGTGTGTGTCTGTTGAGGAATATCCTGCCCACCCCTAGCTGTATCCGCCCCCCTATCAGTTTCTCTGCTGTGTCGCGTTGTCAGAGAGCCTCTCACAGCCGCTGTGCTTGTGTCGTGTTGTCAGAGAGCCTCTCACAGCCGCTGTGCTTGTCCTCCCCTCAGTGACCCCCATGATGGGCGCCCACATCCCCATGAACGCAGACATGAGTGGGCTGAGCCCCACACACAGCCTGCAGTCCCAGCTCCCCATGGTCCCCTCCTCTCACTGCACCCCGCCCCCTCCGTACCCCATGGACAGCAGCATCTCCAGGTAGCCCCACCCCCACCCTGCAGCCACGCTGAAACACCATTTAGCCTTACTATCCATCCATAACACACATGCTAACCCCTTTGGTCATTTTCCCATCCAAAACACACATGCTAACCCTTTTGGTCATTTTCTCCAAAATACACATGCTAACCCCTTTGGTCATTTCGCCCCAAAACACACACACACTTATTGTGTGTCTGTGACTGTGGATGGATAGTGAGGCTAAATGGTGTTACTGTGGATGGTTAAAACACTTTTCAACTTTACTAGATAGTAAAGAAACACAATTGAACCTGTCTGTTCTCTCCTTCCTGTACTAACTGTGGGCCGTTTCTCCTGTTGCAGCTTCCTGTTGCGCCTCGGCTGCGCCGCATGTCTGGATTACTTCACAGCTCAGGGCCTGACCAACATCTACCAGATAGAGAACTATAACATGGAGGTGAGGCCCTGCCTGTCCCACGCCAGTCACCTGTGGGGTTAGACAGGGGAGGAACCCAGACTTAACGCTGCCCTCTCTGCTGCTGTCCACAGGACCTGTCTCGGCTGAAGATCCCCGCAGACTTCCAGCACATTATCTGGAAGGGCATCATGGACCACCGTCAGAATATGGACTTCTCCCCTCCTCCCCACATCCTGCGCACCACCAGCGGAGCCTCCAGCGTGAGCGTGGGCTCCTCCGAGGCTCGCAGCGAGCGCGTCATCGACGCCGTCCGCTTCACGCTCCGCCAGACCATCTCTTTCCCGCCGCGCGACGACTGGTCCGACTTCTCCTTCGACCTGGACTCCCGCCGGAACAAGCAGCAGCAGCGCATCAAGGAAGAGGAGGGGGTGTGAGGGGCGTCCGTTTCTGATGTCTTCCTAGCCCCACCCACCTAGCCCCGCCCACCTACCTAGCCCCGCCCACCCACTGTTGTTTTTCCGCCGCCAGGGACAGAGCACTTAAGAAATGCAAATGCTATTTTGAGATTTTGCTTTTAAGTCTTTTTTTTTATTTTTTGGGGTGATATTTCATTCCAATGTTTAAGCACGACTAATGGAAACATTTCGAGGGGGATAGGGGAGGGGTGCGATCTTTTTAAGGATCATCGAAAAGGTTTATTTTACTATCTAATGGACTGTATTAGTCGTCGTTATGGTCCTTTTGTATTTTCAGTTTTCAAGATAATTGTTTTAGATTTCCTGGCACAAGCCAGTTATTGATTGTATAATTTCAAGAATTGTTGTTTTTCTGTCAAGAGAGAAGTGTTACTATGCCGTTGAATAGGCGAATATACTGTATCTTCCTGTAAGGTTCATGTGTGCTTTACACTACTGTATTACTGTAGATTACTAAACTGTTGATTGATGACTCAGCGTAGTTGTCTTGGTAAGTATTCACGTGTCTGTGGAGGTTGTCCTGAACAAGCCAACCTTCCTGTCTGCTTCCTGCTTCCTGTACTACAGGGCAACACATGGTGCATATGGTCTTTGCATTTTATCAAGGGGCTTTTCTTTGTATTTTGAGTATTTCCCCTGAAACAAATACTTTATTTTTCACAGTATAACAAAGCATTACAAAGGAATATTGGAGCTGTAGGAAAGTAGAGTAGGCTGTGTGTATTCATTGAAATGAACAGCCCTGATTCTGTTTAGTTTCACTGCCAGACCACAATCTGTTAAAGGATTTGAAGCAGGAATCAAAACGTTTACGAAGTTGACTCAGATATAGAAAGTGTTGTGTATGTGCTCGGGCTACATGAGTTAGGCCAGGTTTTGTTTAAGTACAGATAAAGCACAGTCAATCATCTCCTGTTCTGTATTTTTGTACAATGTTTTGTAAATATGTTGCAATGTACCTATTTTGATATAAACCCCAAAATAAAAAAAATTCCGATAGTGGTGTTGTGAGTTATTTACATATTCTTTAGGTCAAATGTACAGCATAAGTTATCAAAACATCTTATAAAAGTAATTCACATTTTACTTTTTATTTGCAAAAGTTTCGCAATACACTTTCCAAGAGGCAGGGGGCACTGTTGTTGCAGCAGGGTCTTTATTTGGTGTTCCTGTCCAGGAAGAACAGTGACCGTAGCCAGCTGGGGGCTCTACAGATCAAACTTGGGGAAGGGGGGACATCTGAGAAAGACGTGCTAAACCAGCTCCTATGAGAGGTCCATGTGCCGTCCATCCTTTATAAACAAAACTTCTCCTGAGTTTCTATTGGTGGATAGTTTCCATTTGACTCACGAATAAACCGTCCACAACAGTGACCTTCCAGTACAGTGATTTTCCCCAAAACACACATGCTAACCTCTTTGGTCATTTTCCCACCCAAAACACACATGCTAACCCCTTTGGTCATTTCATCCAAAACACACATGCTAACCCCTTTGGTCATTTCATCCAAAACACACATGCTAACCCCTTTGGTCATTTCATCCAAAACACACATGCTAACCCCTTTGGTCATTTTCACATCCAAAACACACATGCTAACATTTACATTTAGTCATTTAGCAGACGCTCTTATCCAGAGCAACTTACAGTAAGTACAGCGACATTCCCCCGAGGCAAGTAGGGTGAAGTGCCTTGCCCAAGGACACAACGTCATTTGGCACGGCCGGGAATTGAACTTTAAATTACTAGACGCTCAGCCACCTGACTCCCACTAAACCCTTTGTTGATTCCATCCAAAACACACATGCTAACCCCTTTGGTTATTTTCCCATCCAAAAACACATGCTAACCCCTTTGGTGATTTCCATCCAAAACACACATGCTAAACCCTTTGGTCAATTTCCCATCCAAAAACACATGCTAACCCCTTTGGTCATTTCCCCCAAAACACACATGCTAACCCCTTTGGTCATTACCCCCAAAACAAACATGCTAACCCCTTTGGTCATTACCCCCAAAACACACATGCTAACCCCTTTGGTCATTTCCCCCAAAACAAACAAGCTAACCCCTTTGGTGATTTCCATCCAAAACACACATGCTAACCCCTTTGGTCATTTCCCCCAAAACACACATGCTAACCCCTTTGGTCATTACCCCCAAAACACACATGCTAACCCCTTTGGTAATTTCCCCCAAAACAAACAAGCTAACCCCTTTGGTGATTTCCATCCAAAACACACATGCTAACCCCACCTAGCCCCGCCCACCCACTGTTTTTCTGCCGCCAGGGACAAACCACTTAAGAAATGCAAATGCTATTTTGAGATTTTGCTTTTAAGTCTTTTTTTTTTATTTTTTGGGGTGATATTTCATTCCAATGTTTAAGCACGACTAATGGAAACATTTCGAGGGGGATAGGGGAGGGGTGCGATCTTTTTAAGGATCATCGAAAAGGTTTATTTTACTATCTAATGGACTGTATTAGTCGTCGTTATGGTCCTTTTGTATTTTCAGTTTTCAAGATAATTGTTTTAGATTTCCTGGCACAAGCCAGTTATTGATTGTATAATTTCAAGAATTGTTGTTTTTCTGTCAAGAGAGAAGTGTTACTATGCCGTTGAATAGGCGAATATACTGTATCTTCCTGTAAGGTTCATGTGTGCTTTACACTACTGTATTACTGTAGATTACTAAACTGTTGATTGATGACTCAGCGTAGTTGTCTTGGTAAGTATTCACGTGTCTGTGGAGGTTGTCCTGAACAAGCCAACCTTCCTGTCTGCTTCCTGCTTCCTGTACTACAGGGTAACACATGGTGCATATGGTCTTTGCATTTTATCAAGGGGCTTTTCTTTGTATTTTGAGTATTTCCCCTGAAACAAATACTTTATTTTTCACAGTATAACAAAGCATTACAAAGGAATATTGGAGCTGTAGGAAAGTAGAGTAGGCTGTGTGTATTCATTGAAATGAACAGCCCTGATTCTGTTTAGTTTCACTGCCAGACCACAATCTGTTAAAGGATTTGAAGCAGGAATCAAAACGTTTACGAAGTTGACTCAGATATAGAAAGTGTTGTGTATGTGCTCGGGCTACATGAGTTAGGCCAGGTTTTGTTTAAGTACAGATAAAGCACAGTCAATCATCTCCTGTTCTGTATTTTTGTACAATGTTTTGTAAATATGTTGCAATGTACCTATTTTGATATAAACCCCAAAATAAAAAATGTTCCGATAGTGGTGTTGTGAGTTATTTACATATTCTTTAGGTCAAATGTACAGCATAAGTTATCAAAACATCTTATAAAAGTAATTCACATTTTACTTTTTATTTGCAAACGTTTCGCAATACACTTTCCAAGAGGCAGGGGGCACTGTTGTTGCAGCAGGGTCTTTATTTGGTGTTCCTGTCCAGGAAGAACAGTGACCGTAGCCAGCTGGGGGCTCTACAAATCAAACTTGGGGAAGGGGGGACATCTGAGAAAGACATGCTAAACCAGCTCCTATGAGAGGTCCATGTGCCGTCCATCCTTTATAAACAAAACTTCTCCTGAGTTTCTATTGGTGGATAGTTTCCATTTGACTCACGAATAAACCGTCCACAACAGTGACCTTCCAGTACAGTGATTTTCCCCAAAACACACATGCTAACCCCTTTGGTCATTTCATCCAAAACACACATGCTAACCCCTTTGGTCATTTTCCCACCCAAAACACACATGCTAACCCCTTTGGTCATTTCATCCAAAACACACATGCTAACCCCTTTGGTAATTTCATCCAAAACACACATGCTAACCCCTTTGGTCATTTCATCCAAAACACACATGCTAACCCCTTTGGTCATTTCATCCAAAACACACATGCTAACCCCTTTGGTCATTTTCACATCCAAAACACACATGCTAACATTTACATTTAGTCATTTAGCAGACGCTCTTATCCAGAGCGACTTACAGTAAGTACAGCGACATTCCCCCGAGGCAAGTAGGGTGAAGTGCCTTGCCCAAGGACACAACGTCATTTGGCACGGCCGGGAATTGAACTTTAAATTACTAGACGCTCAGCCACCTGACTCCCACTAAACCCTTTGGTCAATTTCCCATCCAAAAACACATGCTAACCCCTTTGGTCATTTCCCACAAAACACACATGCTAACCCCTTTGGTCATTACCCCCAAAACACACATGCTAACCCCTTTGGTAATTTCCCCCAAAACAAACAAGCTAACCCCTTTGGTGATTTCCATCCAAAACACACATGCTAACCCCACCTAGCCCCGCCCACCCACTGTTTTTCTGCCGCCAGGGACAAACCACTTAAGAAATGCAAATGCTATTTTGAGATTTTGCTTTTAAGTCTTTTTTTTTTTTTTGTGGTATTACATTCCAATGTTTAAGCACGACTGTAATGAAAACGTTTTGAGGGGGATAGGGGAGGGGTGCGATCTTTTTAAAGATAATAGAAAAGGTTTATTTTACTATTTACAGTAATGAACTGTATTAGTCGACGTTATGGTCCTTTTGTATTTTCAGTTTTCAAGATAATTGTTTCAGATTTCCTGGCACAAGCCAGTTATTAGGTGTGTTCGAATTCATGCCCAAAACTTGAAGCAGCTGTCGGAGCTGCATGAAGTCAAACACACCTATTGATTGTATAATTTCAAGAATTGTTGTTTTTCTGTCAAGAGAGAAGTGTTACTATGCCGTTGAATAGGCAAATATACTGTATCTTCCTGTAAGGTTCATGTGTGCTTTACACTACTGTATTACTGTAGATTACTAAACTGTTGATTGATGACTCAGCGTAGTTGTCTTGGTAAGTATTCACGTGTCTGTGGAGGTTGTCCTGAACAAGCCAACCTTCCTGTCTGCTTCCTGCTTCCTGTACTACAGGGCAACACATGGTGCATATGGTCTTTGCATTTTATCAAGGGGCTTTTCTTTGTATTTTGAGTATTGCCCCTGAAACAAATACTTTATTTTTCACAGTATAACAAAGCATTACAAAGGAATATTGGAGCTGTAGGAAAGTAGAGTAGGCTGTGTGTATTCATTGAAATGAACAGCCCTGATTCTGTTTACATTTAGTCATTTAGCAGACGCTCTTATCCAGAGCGACTTACAGTAAGTACAGGGACATTCCCCCCCGAGGCAAGTAGGGTGAAGTGCCTTGCCCAAGGACACAACGTCATTTTGCACTGCCGGGAATCGAACTGGCAACCTTCAGATTACTAGCCCGATTCCCTAACCGCTCAGCCACCTGACTCCCCTGTTTAGTTTCACTGCCAGACCACAATCTGTTAAAGGATTTGAAGCAGGAATCAAAACGTTTACGAAGTTGACTCAGATATAGAAAGTGTTGTGTATGTGCTCGGGCTACGTGAGTTAGGCCAGGTTTTGTTTAAGTACAGATAAAGCACAGTCAATCATCTCCTGCTCTGTATTTTTGTACAATGTTTTGTAAATATGTTGCAATTTTGATATAAACCCCAAAATAAAAAATGTTCCGATAGTGGTGTTGTGAGTTATTTACATTTTCTTTAGGTCAAATGTAAAGCATAAGTTATCAAAACATCTTATAAAAGTAATTCACATTTAACTTTTTATTTGCAAAAGTTTCGCAATACACTTTCCAAGAGGCAGGGGGCACTGTTGTTGCAGCAGGGTCTTTATTTGGTGTTCCTGTCCAGGAAGAACAGTGACCGTAGCCAGCTGGGGGCTCTACAGATCAAACTTGGGGAAGGGGGGACATCTGAGAAGGACGTGCTAAACCAGCTCCTATGAAAGGTCTGTGTACCGTCCATCCTTTATAAACAAAACTTCTCCTGAGTTTCTATTGGTGGATAGTTTCCATTTGACTCACGAATAAACCGTCCACAACAGTGACCTTCCAGTACACACACTCCCTCTCTCCATCACACACACAGTCAAGAACAGTTCACCCATGTCCACTTCTCTGTAAAAAACAAACAAAACAACTTATATTACACGGCACCAGAGGGCCAGTCCGTGAGGAGAGCGTGCCCAGGGCAAAGTCACTCCAACTCAGCCACATGCGCCACCTCCACCTCCATGGTCTGGAGCTCCTGGGGGCTGTCGTCCAGCTTCCCCCCCACTGGCAGCACTGCCTTCTGGGCCAGGACGTAGTTCACCACCTGCATGATGCTCTGGTCGGACAGCGTGGAGAGGGAGCCGTCACCCACCGCCTCCACTGCCTGCACCGCCTCCACCGTCTCCTCGGTGATGAGGACGGTCTCGATCTCCTCGGCGGGGGCGCTCTGGGGTGGGCGGAGCTCAGGGGGCAGGTCTGAGGCCAGGATGCTGACGGCGTGCTCCACCTGGGTCCCCTGGTTGTGGAACTGCAGGGTGTCCTTCTCCAGCATGATCTTGCCGGGCAGCTGGTCGCCGTGGTACTTGGTCATGTGCTTGCGGAGGGTGCGGGCGTCGATGTGGGCCTCCTGGCACATGGGGCAGACGTAGGGCCGCTCGCCCGTGTGCGTGCGCACGTGCCGCTTCAGGGAGCGGGCGTCGGCCCACGCCACGCCGCAGGTCAGACACTCGAAGGGTTTCACACCTGGAGGAGAGGAGACGAACGTCAGGACAGGACACACACACACTCTCTCTCTGTCTCCCTCTCTCTCTCTCTGTCTCTGTGTCTCCCTCTCTCTCTCTGTGTCTCCCTGTCTCTCTCTGTTCCCTCTCTTTCTCTCTCTCTCTGTCTCTCCCTCTCTCTCTGTCTCTCTCTCTCTGTCTCTCCCTCTCTCTCTGTCTCTCCCTCTCTCTCTGTCTCTCTCTCTCTGTCTCTCTCCCTCTGTCTCTCTCTCTGTCTCTCTCTCTGTGTCTCTCACCCTGGTGGTTGTTGATGTGGCGCCGGTACTCTCGGAGCTGGGTGAACTTCCTGCCGCAGTGCTCACACTCTCTCTCCAGGTTCTGCTTGACGCGGCCCTTCTTCCCATGCGTGGCCTTCTTCACGTGTCTCCTGAACAGAGCCTTCTCAAAGAACTCCTTCCCACACACGTTACACCTGCGCATGACACACACACACACCATGTTACAGGTGTAAACACGCATGTTACAGTTGCACACAGTTGAGGTCCCAACAGCCGGTGGTCTGGGAGAGTATGTGTCAGAGAGAGAGAGAGAGAGAGAGCGAGCGAGAGTGAGTGCGCGCGCTACCTGTAGGGCTCAGCCACGCTGTGAGACTTGACGTGAGAGTACCAGTCCTTCTTCCAGCTGTAACACTTCCCACACACCTGACACTGGAAGGGCTTCAGGCCCAGGTGCTTGTTCATGTGCTGCTGCAGGTCCTTCGCCTCGTAGAAACTCTTATCACAGCTGACACACACACACAGAAGGGCAAGACCGATCAGAACGGGTGCAGACACACACGCTTCCACAAAGTGACACTTCAGACCAGCACACCCTCTCTGAGAACAACGTCCTCGCTGCTCCACAGACACACACACACCCCTGGTACTCACTGGTCGCAGGAGAAGCCTCTGACATCAGGTTTGGGCTGGTGTCTCTTCAGGTGTTTACTCAGCCCTGACGCACGATGGAAGGACCGCCCGCACTGGACACACAGGTACTTAGACTCACCTGAGAACACACACACACACACACACACAGGTACTTAGCTTCACCTGAGGAACAGAGACACAGAGAGATCCTCACACCCCCTCCTCCTCCCCCGACCCCTGACCCCAACCCTCACCCTGACCTGTGTGTATACTGGTGTGCTCCTCCAGGCTCCTCTTGCTGACAAACGACTTGTCACACAGAACACAGTGGAACTGCTTGGCGGCATCGTGCAGGACGCGGTGCATCTTCAGGCTGTGCTTGTGTGCGAAGGTCTTCCCACACACCTTGCACACGTGTGGCCGCACGCCCGTGTGGTTCAGCATGTGGATGCGTAGAGAGTACAGCTTGGGCAGCGTCTTGCCGCAGATGTCGCAGACGAACTCCCTCTTGACGCGGCCCGCGCCCTCCCCCTCCAGCCCCTCGTCGTCCTGGCTGGGCCGAGCCACCGGGGGGCGCTGGCTCTTCTGCTGCTTGTGACGGGCCAGGTGGGCGCGCAGCGAGGCGGCGTACTGGAACTCCTTACTGCACAGCTGGAGAGGGAGGAGAGGAGGGAGGAGGGAGGAGAGAAGAGGAGGGAGGAGAGAAAAGGAGGCAGGAGAGGGAGGAGAGAAGAGGATGGAGGAGAGGGAGGAGAGAAGAGGATGGAGGAGAGGGAGGAGAGAAGAGGGAGGGTTATGGGGAAGGAGATGGGGAGGGAGGGAGAGAAGAGGAAATAGAAAAAACAATTCAGCATCTTTGGATCCAGTGTTTGTGTTAGTCTGTGTGTTAGTTTGTCAGTGTGTGTGTGTGTGTCCCAGTCTGATACTCACGCTACACTTGTACCCGCGTGCCTTCTCGTGTTTGAGCGTGTGCATGATGAGGGCGTAGCGTCGCTGGAAGGTCATGCCACATTCTGAGCAGGTGTGTTCCCCATCCACAGCCCCCTCCAGCTGGGCAGGGCCCTGGGGGGGCGGGGCCCCCGACTCCACCTCCTGCTCCGGCCCTGCGGAGGCCGTCTGGGGTGGCTCAGCCCCCTCCCTGCCCGAGGGCCCCTCCACAGGCCCCTCCACGGCCCCCGCTCCCAGCCCCCCCTCCCCCTCTTCCTCTGTTCTCCTCTTGGGGGGGCGGCCTCTCTTACCCAGCCTCTGACCCACCTAGACACACACGCACACAAGAGAAAGTAAGTATATTCGCAGCTTGTATCACAGCCTTCAGTAAGAAAGACAACAAATGTATGTGACAGTGTTTGTGTGTATTAATGTGTGAGTGTGTGTATGTATGTTAGAGTGTGTGTGTGTGTGTATGTTAAAGTATGTGTATGTATGTTAGAGTGTGTGTACCTTGGGGGTGCTGGCTCTCTGAGTAGCAGGGGCCTTGCTGTCCTCCTCCTCCTCCAGGCCCATGTGCAGCCTGACGTAGCCCCCCTCCCCCATGGAGCGCTGTCGGAGCCTCCTCCTGTAGGGCCCCCCCTGCGTCTCCTCCAGCTCCTCCACAGGGAGGCTCACTCGCTCCTCCACCTCCTCCTCCACTTCCTCCTCCTCCACCTTCACCTTAGCTGGCCGGCCGCGCTTCCGCTTGGGGGGCGGGGCCAAGGCCGGGGGCTGGGCAGGGGCGGAGGCTACAGGCTCCTCCACCTGCGGTTGTGATTCGTCCGTCTCAGACTGGCTGGGCGTGGCCTGTGCATTCTCCTCCGGGGCTGCGGGGGGCGCTGTGGGGGGCACTGTGGTGGGCTGCGGGGCCAGCTCTGAGGGGGTTCCTGGGTCTACGTTGATGAGGAAAGCCCCAGGCTCCATGGAAGCCTCTGGAGTCTGCTCCAGGGCCAGGCAGGCCGAGACCACAGCCAGGGACTCGCTTGCTCCCGCCTGCCCGCTATGGGTCACCACTGTCATGGTGCCTCCCTCCCCGGTCTCCCCGCCGTGGGCAATCAGGGTCACCGTCTCCCCGGGCCCCGCCTCTCCTCCGTGGGCCACCAGCATCACGCCCTCGCCTGCCTCCCCCTCCTCCTCCGCGGCCTCCCCCTGGAACACCTCCCCAGGGTTGGCCACGACAGCCAGGGACTCGCCTGAAACGCCCACCCCAGTATGGGTGACCACGGCCTGGCCATCGCTCTGGATGGTCACCATGTAGGCCCCCGACTCCTGGATGAAGGCCTGTGCCGGTGCAGGCTGGCTGGACACCACGGTGTGGATGTCTCCCCTCTGGTACACCATCAGCTTCTGCTCCTCCACCTGCTTGTGGACGGACTCGCAGATCTGCAGCACCTCGGCCATCAGCAGATGCCGGGCCAGGGTGGCCACCTCGGCCATCACACAGAAGTTGAACGAGAGGTGGGACGTGTAGGCAAAGTCCAGCAGAGGCAGGAAGCTGGACTTGGTGAAACCTGAGGAGAGGGAGAGGGGGGGGGGAGGGAGAGAGGGGGGGAGAGAGAGGAGCGAGGGAAATAGAGAGAGGAGGGAAGAGGGGAAGGAAGAAAAGGGGAAGAGAGAGGAGCAAGATTTCAATGACTATGCATTTTCTAAATGACTGTGCATTAATTAATCGTGTGCACTACTACTCGTGAATCCTCTCTTACACTCCACACCCAGTCCCCCCCCCTCCTCCCCCACTCACCTGAGAGGTCCACCACAGCCTCGTGCGTGGAAACAGCCCCCTTCTCCACAAACAGCTCCTTGAAGTAGTCGCTGCAGGCAGCCAGCACGGCTTTGTGGGCTCTGTGTTCCTCCCCCTCGATGAGCAGGGTGATGTCACAGAACTGGTTGCCAAGGCGCTGCTGGTTGAGTTTGTCCAGCATGGTCTGACTGTGTCTGGGGAGGAACTGCTTCACCACCCCTTTACTGTCCACCTGGGGCCCAGGGACAAGTCATCAGACACGGGCAATGGAGAAATGTATCAATGAAATTAGGGGTTAAATCATGTCCCACTCACATTCAAACATTTTTGAAAATGGCAAATCTGTACCCCCACACAATTTTTTATTCAGGAAATTATAACGGCCATATCCTCAGTTATTATCAAAAGTTTACCCCACAGTACAGACAAGTAGAATAGAGAACACGAGGAAGAGAGAACCGCTTTTAGGTCTGTGTTTTGTATCACAGATTGTTCCTTGGCATTTAAAAAAAGTTTCAAAAGGTTTAAAAATTATTTTCAAAACAAGGTTCCAAAACTGTTTTTGCATCATTGCCATCTCTGGTGGTCAGTATGAATACATCTGGTCTACTTACAAAGACAAGCTCGTGTTTGGCCAGTGTCTTGGACGTCCGTATCTTCTTCTGAAAGGAGCCGGACACATCTGTCTCCTCGTCTCCTTCCTCCTCTTCTTCCTCATCTTCATCACTGAGGTGAACCACGGTCTTCCGGCGGATCGGTCGACCGACGGGTCTGGGCCCGGTCCCGTCGTCTGACAGCCCGCGACGATCCAGGCGGCTCTGGCATTGGTTACAATCCCGGATGTAGTCCTTCACCTGCTTCAAAATACCTGCAGGAACAGCGTCACAAACACCGACAAGAAACGTGTTTACTAACTACAGTCGAAAGCATTTATTGTTTAAAACGGATGGCTAAAGTTATTATTTTCCTCTCACACGAAATATTTACACATACACCCATTGAGGAGATATTGCAGAGGTATTCTCAGCCCTTGCTCGGGCTCAGCTATCAGCTGATTTGTAGTTAGCAAGCTAGCCAGCTAGCAGCTAGCCGGTTGTGGTGTATGATACAATGTTAACGTAAATAGCGAAAGACGGCGACACTGACTCATGACGTACGTAGTTTGTTGACAACTAGGTTAAACGGAGGCGCTTGTTTGTGGTTAATATCTGGTTGTCTAGCTGCACTTGCACTTTAGTTAATTAAACACTTACCTCGCCACCAGTACTTTTGGGAGATGGATTCCCAGGTTAAATGCTGATTTATGTGTTCTCCTCCGGCAGTAATGTGACACTGATCAATAAGTTCCTTCCTTCGCCCGTCCTGCAGAACCACTTCCAACTCCGTAAACTCGTCCAGGCCCTTCTGTCGTCTCTGGTAGTATAGAGTCCCATTTCGCATGACATAACATGCTGCAGCTTTCCGTATTTTTCTCTTGGTGTTGCCATGCGTCCCCGGAGCGTACGGCTCCCGCTCATCAGTCAGATACCGTCTGATAGCTAAGTAGCTCTCCTCGCACGACATAACCTCAGTCAGCCGCTCGCGAACAACAAAATAATGAATCTATTTCGAAGGCAAAATCCCCTTCGAGTTTTTAATATAAAACTACAATTTTTAATTCGTTTTCAGTAACGACATAGTATAAATAAAGCAATATTGAGGCTATATTTCAAATTGTTTTCTAAGGTGGAACTGCAATTCGTGACCGTCAGGGGTGGACTTGCATGAACAGACAAAATGGCTGCTGCACAACCGGATGTTGCGTGAGAATACCGGAAAAATTGGAAATTACCCAGCATTGTTATGTACCAACACGGCCACAAGAGGGAGCTCAATCTAAACCTATCTCTAACACACTACTCAAATATGAATGCATCGACAGGTTGTTTAATGGGAGATGGTGTTTGCTTTGAATTATATAAACGACCAATTTGAGAAATATGAACAGTTATGCAATACATTCGATAGAATTGTTTCTTTTATTTTTTGTTTTATTTAAACCCAACACCGTCATTCCACCCCGTTAAGACAGATGACGTTCATAACCAACTCGATGTCATAGCACTGCAATGAAGCAATCAGCCGTACTCAAACATCTCCTCTAAACTTCTATCAAAGAAACATAATAAATTTGTCAACACCCATTGCTTTGTGAAAGTCGATGCGGAGCCATTACGTAGTGTTTGCGACAGTCCATCGGTCTTGTCTGGTTTGGAGACTGCTGTCTGGCATGGGTAATTGAACAGCCTGCGCCTCGAAACAGGGTTGCCGGGCAACTGGGATGACTCATGTTTTATGGTGGTCTGTGTTGTGAAGCACCGGCGTTGTAACAGGCGGGTCTGTGTCTCTGTCTGTGACATAGGCTACAGGCTCTACACACATGGAGCGCTGTTGTCTTGGTAGTTAAATAGTGCGGCTAAGGTTACGCGACACTCAATAGAAATCCACGACACTCTCGCTATTGTCTTGCGTATCCTTCTGACAGCATGTCAATAGCCTATCTTCAGTAGCAGAGTTTACCCTTAAATGCCTAACATGAGTGTTATCATTCTTCCTGGTTTTATAAAGTGCAATATACAACAATAAGTAGCCAAATAACGAACAGCAAAATATGTGTGTATGCAAATCTCATTGGCAGCATCGCCTTTATCAGTGTCTTTGTTCATTACTTTCCTGAAGCAAGGCTGTGTGCAGCTGTTCATACTGTCTGAGTCAACTGGGAGTTTGAATCCTGTCATGGCTGTTTATATAAGCAAGCCCATGTTTCCTGTACACACTACCTTTCCAGGTGACTTTTCTAGTTGTCTGTGGACGTAAGAGAGGGGTTGAATCTGGACATACCGGGGATGACCTGACTTTCTGGTTTAGGGGTTTTGCTTTGTCATTGCTGCCTTCCAGCATCCATGCGATGGACTCAGTTACTCATGGTGTTTACCCTGTGTGGGGGGTCTCTAAGGTAGGGGTGGTGGTGGGGTGGGTGGGGTGGTCATTGGTTTTATCAGGGTCACCGCTTCCTGCATGTGTGTGTGTGTCATACTGTGAGACAAATAAACATTTCTCCTTCTACACGAGTGTGACTTGACTTCACATTAGAGACGGAATGAGGATGGAGGAGTTTGTTATCGTGTGTTAGAACCCCCTCCCCTTCTGGAATGGCTCTTAAATAACCCTGAGATCTCGTCTCTGAGCTCCTGCTCTGTGTGGAAGACTCCTGCTCTGAGTTGGGACGACCACAGCTGGGGGCAGAGAGGAAGGGAGGGAGGGGGGAAGAAGAGAGGGAGGGAGAGAAAGGAAGAGGAAGAGGACAGAGAGATGAGCACAGAGAGATGAGCACAGAGAGATGAGCACAGAGAGATGAGCACAGAGATGAGCACAGAGAGATGAGCACAGAGAGATGAACACAGAGAGATGAGCACAGAGAGATGAGTACAGAGAGATGAGCACAGAGAGATGAACACAGAGATGAGCACAGAGAGATGAGCACAGAGAGATGAGCACAGAGAGATGAGCACAGAGAGATGAGCACAGAGAGATGAGCACAGCTGCCATGGAGCTGGGAGTAGTTTTCCATCACACACTACCTGGAGAGAGCAGTATTGCCACCACACACAAACAGGAGGAGAGGAGGGGCGAGGAGAGGAGAAGAGGGGAGGAGAAAGCGAGAGAGATAAGCGAGAGAGGATGGGGAGCTGGTTCTATGGCTGTACAGAGTTTGTGATCAGTTGACTCTGCAAACAGACCTTGTTCAGATTCCCTCTCCTGTCCAGACACGCTCTGGTAACATCAGCCTCCCAGCAGCATGTCCGACACGGGCTGTGCGTGCCAGCCGCACAATGCAAGCGTGGACAGGAATATTTACAGACGTATCCCTGCACTCGCAGAGACAATGGTTGTTGTGTCCGCAGGTTCCTCCGGGGTCACAGGCCAGGAGGATCCTCAGGGCTCCGTACAGGAACGTGTGCTCGGAGAGGAAGTGGGTCTGTAGAGGAAGTGGGTTTTATAGAGGACTGGATCAGAAGGCTCCAGTCCTCTAACCCTGGGAGGGTTATGGGGCCTATTCAGGCCGAGAAGGGAGGGGTCATGACCTTGGTACAGGCCTCCAGGTCAACGTATCCCCCCCCCCGCCCCCCTCAGTCCGGGTGTTCTGTTTACTTGTTGGGGGCTGAGGGTGTGTAACTGTGGTGAACACACAGCCACTGTTTATTGACTGCTCTATAAGAGCAGGGTCACGGGAAGGTCATGGAACATGCTCAAACACAACCTTCCCAGAGTGGGAGGAGCCAGGGTACCGAGACAACGACAGGTCTGACTCAACAATGAGGTGACACTACGGGATGGAAATTCCCCAGCAGAGGGCATAGAAAAGAGTGTGTGTTCCATCAGGGTACCGTAATCATGACTAAGATTCATTCATGAATCCCAAGTGCATTGTAGGAAAAACGTGACTTTTTTCCATACACCTTAACAAAACGACAGATAGCGATCGACAGAAATGGAGAGACCCAGCCATGTTGTCACGGCAGCCATGTTGTCACGGCAGCCAATGGCAGCCAATTATTTCTTCACGAAACACATGGAGACCGGCACCAGTTCTGGCGGATGAAAGTTCATGAAAAAGAATGAAAAGGTAACAGTTCAGCCGGTGTCTTATTGGAAGAGTGTGAGGGCAGGACGCTGTGAGGAAGCTGCACGCGTGGGAAGTGGGGTGAGGAAACTGTAACACAACACTCACCTCAGACTGCTCTCTCCTGCCTCAGACTGCTCTCTCCTGCCTCAGACCGGTCTCTCCTGCCTCAGTCTGGTCTCTCCTGCCTCAGACCAGTCTCTCCTGCCTCAGACCGGTCTCTCCTGCCTCAGACCACTCTCTCCTGCCTCAGACTGGTCTCTCCTGCCCGGCCCGGAAACAAGCAGGACGATCTTACCCTCTGTTTACACACCTCCACCTGAAGCAAGATCCACTGTTAGGATAACCTCTTTGTATGTTTTCCTTTCCAGTGGAGTACCCCCTTTCTTGTTAACATCCCTGTTGTGATTTTCCTGGAATGTTCCGGACACTCCACACAACTGGCAGTGAATAAACTTTACATGACTAATGAGGGGAACGGAAGAGGCAGTAGAATGGCTATTGAATTGTGCCGGAAAGTTTCAGTTGTTAACTGGAGTCTTCACGTTAAGGTGAAGTAACGAGCAGTCAGCTTGGTCGCGGCTCCATTCAGCTCCACTCATCACAGGCTATAAAGTTCAGATTTATTCTGCGTGACTGCTCTGATCACACCCATGAAGGAGCAAGCAGTGATAATGATGCTTTTGTCTGTGGGCTCTGCCCGAGGGGAGAGGGAGAGGCAGAGAGAGAGAGAGAGAGAGAGAGAGAGGGAAAGAGGGAGAGGGAAAGAGGGAAAGAGGGAGAGAGATAGGGAGAGATAGGGAGAGAGGGAAAGAGGGAGAGGGAGAAAGCACAGGAGGGCTAGGAATCACTGTCTTAAAATCACCCAGCTCATCTTACACATCTCTTCTCCCACAATGCACTGGGCCTCCGTGCAGGTCTCTGCTCTTCGCTCAGCAGACAGAGATGGGAACGAGGTGGAGGAGGCCGAACTCAGGACCTTCAGTTAACAGCTACAGGATGCAGCTTTGAGAGAGTGGGCTTTCTTCGTTTTTCAGCCCTGTGTACAATCCAGCACATGTTAGTATTCAGCACCAGGAGCCTGCTGGAGGGAGGGGGGGGGCTGACCTTCAGCAGGCAGGCCCCCCCAACCCCCCTCCCCCCAGCCCCCCCAGCCCCCTAGGCCCCCCGTATAGCCTCCCAGGCCCCCCAAGGCATTCTGACAGGCTTCCTGGAAATCACCCAGGGACGCTGTCATGGTGCCACCCATTAATAGAGCACTTTCCTCTGGGATTCTGGATCCCCCCCCCACACCCCGCCAGGCCCCGCCCCCACACCCCGCCAGGCCCCGCCCCCACACCCTGCCAGGCCCCAGGCTGTTTCTCACAGGATGACAGACACGTTAAGGGACTCCGTTCTGTTGCCAATGCAGAGTGGAATCTCCAGGTCGTCCTATTAATAGCGAGGTGAACATGGTTGTCGACGCGTTGGTGATGCTGTTTACACGCGAGGGCTCGTGTTGTTGTCACCGCCACAACTCCTGACTCTACCTGTTCTCCTTACACTTCTGTTTCACATGTCAACTCACAAAGTACACACACACAAACAGAGAGAGATGAAAGATACAGAAAGAGAGATAGAGAGAAAGATACAGAGACAGAAAGAGAGAGAGAGACAGAGAGAGAGAGTATTCAGGCGAGGCAGCTGTCCTCATCACCAGTAAGACTAGCCGGGGGATCTCAGGACCCTCCTTAAATACACACACAGGCTGAGCTGTTCTGGTGAAGCCGGGCCAGGGTCAACCTCAGAGAAGAGAACACACACACACACACACACAGAGCAAACATACACACACACAGAGCAAACATACACATAACTAGAGGACATCCCTGCTCACCTTCATATAACTCACACACCTCACAGCTCACATTCCAGCTCTGGGGACAGCTCAGTACTAGAGCATTATCACCCTCATGGTCTGTGCTTCCATGTCCAGAGAGGGAGGGACACGAGGGGGGGGGGGGGGCGTGTTCAGTGATTGGTGCTCCTGGAGGGTCAGGTTGAGAGGAGATTTGACCTTTGACCCGGGAGGTGTTGAGGAGAGATCAGGTCACGGTTCTGCACGCAATGTTCTCACATCACCGCAGAGATCTGATGAAGAACTGATCTTGGATCGGTGTCACTTGCTGATTTCAGGATGTTCCAGTACGTGTGATCCTTGCTTCACTTGCTGACATGATGTATGCAGTTGTTGTTGATTCTGAGTAAAAAAACAAAGTTCCTTCTTGCGTTCCACCACATTGCTCCGCTTAGTATAAACTCAAATGCATCCCATAATTACACCCTGGGTAACCAGATTCCAAAAGAGATGGTATTTAAGAGAGCTTAGCAGCTTTGTGGCCAGGAGGCCCAGCCCTGAGTAGCCTAACCCTGGACCAGACAGCTGCTCAGCTGTGCTGCAGGACAGGGATGAGCATCTGCTCAGCAGGGCTTCTATCTTCTTCCCCTCTGTGGTCAAGCTGGAGCCGCAGGCTTCCTCCCTCGAGGGATGGAGGGGTTGAGGGGAAGCGTGTGTCTGTGTGTGTGTGTTGGGACAGGGTGGGTGTGTGTGTGTGTGTGGGAGGGGGGGGATCGGGGTCTCTGGACACGTGGCTCATCAGAGGACGAGAGCCCCTGGGACAGTCGTGTCCCTCAGTGGCACTTGGCTCCACGCCTCCAGACTCCAGTGGCCATAAACAAACTGTGCTGAAAGCTGCTGGCTGGCTCCCAGACACGGAGAAGGAGCTGGCCGTGCCCCAGATCCACCCCGCAGGGCCAGGCTGCAGGCCCTCCAGAGCCCTTCTAGGGCCAGGCTGCAGGCCCTCCGGGGCCCTGCCAGGGCCAGGCTGTGGGGAAGCTGGGACCAGGAGCTGACAGGCATCAATGGATGAGGAATGAAACTGGCATGGATCCTGCCGCAGACAGTCAGTGTTTCCCCTGGAGGATGAAGAAAGTACCTGTCTGTCTCTGACATCCATCCATCTACTTACCGCAGATTTTCTGTAACCCGGATGAGGGAACACTCCCTGTGTCTCCAGCCTGCTGTCCTAGTGATTGAACTGTTGTTCCCTCTAGTAATGATTTGGTGATTTGTGACACACACACACACCACTCTGGCTAGGAGAGTCAGGCTCTATTGCCACTGTAATAAGCCTCTCTCAGAGAGCTCTCTGGTACAGGAAGTCTCTCTAAGACAGCTCTCTGGTACAGGAAGCCTCTCTCAGAGAGCTCTCTGGTACAGGAAGTCTCTCTCAGACAGCTCTCTGGTACAGGAAGCCTCTCTCAGAGAGCTCTCTGGTACAGGAAGTCTCTCTCAGACAGCTCTCTGGTACAGGAAGCCTCTCTCAGAGAGCTCTCTGGTACAGGAAGCCTCTCTCAGACAGCTCTCTGGTACAGGAAGTGTCTCTCAGACAGCTCTCTGGTACAGGAAGCCTCTCTCAGAGAGCTCTCTGGTACAGGAAGTCTCTCTAAGACAGCTCTCTGGTACAGGAAGCTTCATTCCCACTGTGATGGGGATGACAATCGTTTCTAATGATGTAGTTCAGTAATACAGTCTCACAGACCTGAGCTGTGAAGGCATTTATGATGATCTAAGAGCCGGATTACAACATGAAGCCTTCTGAGTCCAGCCTCTCTAAACGGCTCTAATCTCTTCAGCATTCTCCTGTAAGACATGCTTTATTGTATTAATGTTTTTTAAACTATGCATTTACAAACAACACAAATGTCATGTCCCTGATGGATTTCTGGTTTATTCAATAAACATTGACTGTATAATGCAATATAGGATTTTATTAAGTCTATAATGTCTAATGTGT